>NW_007733091.1:113666-120446 GCF_000696425.1 Galeopterus variegatus | reverse complement strand
CCTCTACCTAAACCCCCAGTAATTACAGTTCACCTCCATGTGACTCAGTCCCATCTATCTTCGGGCAGGTTTAACTGTTAGAAAATGCTTCTTTAAATTGAATCCAAACTTATTTCCCTGTAATAACCACCTACTGATGGGTTCTATTCTATCCTCTAAGCCATCAAGAATAATATCAATTTGTCCAATAAAAGGATGTGATTGTGGTGATAAGATGGCAGAGTCACTAAATCCTGAATATAACAGAATAGGAAGGGCCTCTTAGAGTCATACTCTCTCCAAAGGTAGAGATTCTTAAGCCAAATGGGATGAGTAGCTGAGCTAACTGGTCCTCAAACCCTTCCTTTGGTGATGACCTCACACTTACATCTATTGAAGGAGGGAAGAATATGATGGTAACCACTATCTTCATGCAGTTGAAGAAATGGAAAGCTCTAGGATAAAAGAGGGAGATGGGGCTTATTATATAATAGGCATTCACCCAGCCATTCATTCAATGGCACCTGTTGCTAATCAACTATGGAAAGAAGGGCAAGGATAAGTCATTTAGAAATTTCCCTAACCAGGCAATAAGGCTCTAGCCAATAAGGATATTCATGATGCTTCCTTGAGGGATCATAAATGTAATGATAAAAGCATAAAGACATTGATATGGTACAATTGGCCATAAACTTGAAAAAAAAAGTGAACATTCTAAAGTTTTCTCTGTTTTAATGAGTCATAAGGATTAATGTCAGTAATGTCAATAACTCTAACCCATCAAGGCCAATGATAAAAACACAACCATTGAGTCCATTAGCTATTACAGCTTGAGTAAAGGCACCAATGGGTGAAAAAAATGACAAGTCGTATTGCTACGGGACTATGCCAATTGTCTTGCTACAGCAATTCATAACTAAAGCCAAAACCTTTCATTATTTTAGTTATACTAAGTTTCCATTTGTATTGACAGGACTAGGGCTCAGACCTTTCAAACCAATTGTAGAGACTGGGTCACCAGACCTTTCACATGCTAGTCTGGGTCACAGATCCATCACACGCAGGTCCATGCTAGGTAATTGGGAAAGATCCTGGGAGCTATTGGCCGATGACATGAGCCCAGTCCTCAGCAGTAGCAGCAGAAGCAGCAGCAATGGTGGCCTCTTGTGGCATCCAGGAGCACTGGCAGCAACAGCCTCCAGCAGTAGTAGTGGCCTTCCCGTGCCCCCCTCCCAGGGCATCCCAGGGGCAGGGGGCACCGTGGATCAGAGCCACTCATCCTTTATACTTAAGTCCATAACCCAGGGCACCTGGGTGTCCACGCACATCTACATTAGACAATAGCCAAGGAACACCTGGGTGCATGTGCATATTTACGTCAAATGTTTGGCAAGATTCTGAACATCTGAGGGGCCCTGACCATTTTTCTATATTTTCCCTACACAATTTACAGAGAGACATTCGTATTCTCTTTCTCACACTTGGCAGATGATTATTTTTATGATTTTGATGTGTAAAGATATTTTTCTCCTGGGAACTCATAGTAAAAGGAAGCTGTAACATCACTTTAGGCATGAAGATGTGGAGCTTAAATTAGCTGTCAGAAAGAATCTAGAGACCTCTCTTGGACAGAAAGCAAAAATTCAAAGCACAGGCTAAAATTAGGGTGAAACATCTCCTAACTTCTGCTAGTCATAGCACTACTGAGGCTGTTAGTAGCCAATGAAAACCCACGTTTTCACCTAAGTATAGGGCAGCTGACTATAGAACAACAGATGAGACAGGAGAGGAGGGAATTGGGAAAGAAGAATGGGGAGGGGATTATTCCAGAGCCTAGAGCCACTGCATTCTCTAAGCAAGATAAAGGGCTTGAAGACTAATTGAGGTCATCTGGAAAATGTCTCATCCAGCTCACCAAGGCCTTTGGTAGTCTGCAGAAGGTAAAAGGAATGTGCTCCTGTGCTAGGCTGGTCCTTTCTCCACATGCTCAGCCAAAGTTTCTAGCTTCCTGTTGGTATTCCCAAATCTATTTCAGGGTTTTCAAGGTGTCAGATTCTCAGTTTCTCCACTGCCCCACCTCTCTCCCAAGGGGCTATTGGCTCTTATTTTCCTGTGGGCGTTTCCCTGTCAATTCTGTACCCTGACACAGAGGCATCTCCTGGTAGTTCAATGACCTGCAGAAGGAAGCTGGACCATGCTCTGCAGCCCTCTGCTTCCCTCTGCTGGCCATATCTGATGGCCAGGGTTTGCTCTTCAGCTCCAGTGTGAAATGGCTTACTCTCTAAGCATCTACCAGGAGACCAGGTGGGTTTCCACGTTGCCAAAACAGCTTACAAGAATACCATAACACAAAGGAAAGCACTATTCTGAAGGCCATCCAAGGTTGTCCTTCAAAGAAGGAGTACCAGCCTTTTGTCTACTAAACACATGTTGAGTGCTATGTGCCAAGAATATGGTTAGGCTATGGAGACAGAGATGAAAAGGACATAGAAAAGAACTCTCAGAAAGTTTTCAGTGCTGCATTACCTGTTATGATTGACCCATTCCTAGGACATGATTCTAGCTAGACATGAGAGAAGCAACTCACTACCTGAGCCCCAAGTCCAAGCCCAAGTCAAAGAAAGAGGGAGAGAGAAAGGAAGGCTCTTCATTGTCTATCGGCTAAAATAGATACCCCTTAGAGCATGATCTAGAAGAGTCATCATAATCTTCCCCCTACCTNCATTGATATGGTACAATTGGCCATAAACTTGAAAAAAAAAAGTGAACATTCTAAAGTTTTCTCTGTTTTAATGAGTCATAAGGATTAATGTCAGTAATGTCAATAACTCTAACCCATCAAGGCCAATGATAAAAACACAACCATTGAGTCCATTAGCTATTACAGCTTGAGTAAAGGCACCAATGGGTGAAAAAAATGACAAGTCGTATTGCTACGGGACTATGCCAATTGTCTTGCTACAGCAATTCATAACTAAAGCCAAAACCTTTCATTATTTTAGTTATACTAAGTTTCCATTTGTATTGTCAGGACTAGGGCTCAGACCTTTCAAACCAATTGTAGAGACTGGGTCACCAGACCTTTCACATGCTAGTCTGGGTCACAGATCCATCACACGCAGGTCCATGCTAGGTAATTGGGAAAGATCCTGGGAGCTATTGGCCGATGACATGAGCCCAGTCCTCAGCAGTAGCAGCAGAAGCAGCAGCAATGGTGGCCTCTTGTGGCATCCAGGAGCACTGGCAGCAACAGCCTCCAGCAGTAGTAGTGGCCTTCCCGTGCCCCCCTCCCAGGGCATCCCAGGGGCAGGGGGCACCGTGGATCAGAGCCACTCATCCTTTATACTTAAGTCCATAACCCAGGGCACCTGGGTGTCCACGCACATCTACATTAGACAATAGCCAAGGAACACCTGGGTGCATGTGCATATTTACGTCAAATGTTTGGCAAGATTCTGAACATCTGAGGGGCCCTGACCATTTTTCTATATTTTCCCTACACAATTTACAGAGAGACATTCGTATTCTCTTTCTCACACTTGGCAGATGATTATTTTTATGATTTTGATGTGTAAAGATATTTTTCTCCTGGGAACTCATAGTAAAAGGAAGCTGTAACATCACTTTAGGCATGAAGATGTGGAGCTTAAATTAGCTGTCAGAAAGAATCTAGAGACCTCTCTTGGACAGAAAGCAAAAATTCAAAGCACAGGCTAAAATTAGGGTGAAACATCTCCTAACTTCTGCTAGTCATAGCACTACTGAGGCTGTTAGTAGCCAATGAAAACCCACGTTTTCACCTAAGTATAGGGCAGCTGACTATAGAACAACAGATGAGACAGGAGAGGAGGGAATTGGGAAAGAAGAATGGGGAGGGGATTATTCCAGAGCCTAGAGCCACTGCATTCTCTAAGCAAGATAAAGGGCTTGAAGACTAATTGAGGTCATCTGGAAAATGTCTCATCCAGCTCACCAAGGCCTTTGGTAGTCTGCAGAAGGTAAAAGGAATGTGCTCCTGTGCTAGGCTGGTCCTTTCTCCACATGCTCAGCCAAAGTTTCTAGCTTCCTGTTGGTATTCCCAAATCTATTTCAGGGTTTTCAAGGTGTCAGATTCTCAGTTTCTCCACTGCCCCACCTCTCTCCCAAGGGGCTATTGGCTCTTATTTTCCTGTGGGCGTTTCCCTGTCAATTCTGTACCCTGACACAGAGGCATCTCCTGGTAGTTCAATGACCTGCAGAAGGAAGCTGGACCATGCTCTGCAGCCCTCTGCTTCCCTCTGCTGGCCATATCTGATGGCCAGGGTTTGCTCTTCAGCTCCAGTGTGAAATGGCTTACTCTCTAAGCATCTACCAGGAGACCAGGTGGGTTTCCACGTTGCCAAAACAGCTTACAAGAATACCATAACACAAAGGAAAGCACTATTCTGAAGGCCATCCAAGGTTGTCCTTCAAAGAAGGAGTACCAGCCTTTTGTCTACTAAACACATGTTGAGTGCTATGTGCCAAGAATATGGTTAGGCTATGGAGACAGAGATGAAAAGGACATAGAAAAGAACTCTCAGAAAGTTTTCAGTGCTGCATTACCTGTTATGATTGACCCATTCCTAGGACATGATTCTAGCTAGACATGAGAGAAGCAACTCACTACCTGAGCCCCAAGTCCAAGCCCAAGTCAAAGAAAGAGGGAGAGAGAAAGGAAGGCTCTTCATTGTCTATCTAGCTAGACATGAGAGAAGCAACTCACTACCTGAGCCCCAAGTCCAAGCCCAAGTCAAAGAAGGAGGGAGAGAGGAAGGAAGGAAGGCTCTTCATTGTCTATAGGCTAAAATAGATACCCCTTAGAGCATGATCTAGAAGAGTCATCATAATCTTCCCCCTACCTTCCTTAACATTCATTCCCGTCACTCTAATATCTACTGGTCTAGCTGAAATGCATCTTTATCTCAAGCAATGTGCAGCCAGAACCCAAAGTAAGAATTCTAGGCATCTCTTCCCGGTTCAGAGACCAGTCCTAGATCTTCTGCACTTTACTTCCTCCTTAATTCTCTTCATCTCTAATTCCATTCTGCTCTCAGTTATTTACTCAGCTCTCTCTTTTAGACTGTTTCCAGAAAGGCAAACTTGGTCTCAGAAACATTCACACTCTTGGATAGTATATGCTTTCTCTTTGGCTCCCTCAGATCAGCCCCATTAAACCTCAATCCCCAGAACCCAACCAGGCAATGTCTCTGTCCCATCTGTGAACTGGCATTTAAGATCCTTCAACATTATTGGCCACAGCAGGTCAGTGCTTGCCTGTGTCAGCTTCCTGCCCATCTGTGTCCTAGGATATTAGTAATAAATCAGAGTTATTACAGCTACTCTATATCTTGGTTAATTTCTCTGGACTAAGCCTCCACCTTCTCCTCTGAACATTTGATTTTATCTTAGTTCACCCATTGTCTACCATCTGTATTGTTCCTTTATGCTTTCCCCTTGAAATCATTGCTAGACTTAACAATTTTGTCTTTGTTGACAGTGTCTAACAAAGCAGCCCTTGGACAGGGTTAAGCCAATCTCCTAGAGCATCACCTAATTCAAGAAGAGGGAATTAGACAAAACTGTAGTGATTTGAGAACACTGAAGGATTAGATAATGCTTACTGAGTGCTTACAATATGCCAGGCTCTGCATTAGGTATATTACATCATGTGATCCTCACAACTACCTTTCTTTACTGCAACATATTGATTATACATATTTGTGGGGTACAGCGTTGAATACCAATACCTGTGTACAATGTGTAATGACCAGATCAGGAAAAGATGGCTGACTGGAGGCGACCAGCCCTCACTTCTAATGCAAAAAAGTCCAAAAGAACTACCTGTGGAAGGAGGTGCTATCTCCATTTAAAATGAAGGAAACTGAGACTTTGGAGATTCAACTATTTGCCTAGGGTTTTTACACATCAGATTTCAGAGCATGCACTCTTAACCACATGTTTTTTTCCTGGTTGCCTGCCTTACAGATAGTAAGTACTCCATAGCTATTTATTGGATTGTCTAGATGACACTGACCACAGAGCCCCATTTGTATTTGTAGCAACTACTAGAGATCGTTAAACGTTTTTTGCTTCTACAGAAACCTTTTTATTCTCTGGAATACTGGAAGGACTTTAATAGAGTCCAAGATCCACTGTTAAGTAGTGAAAGTGACATGGAACTCAGCATAAAGTGACTATCCTTGGTGAAGTGGCTTACTATTATTGTTGCTATTATTATCTATCCTAGCTGAATCAGGGAATTCTATGCATATAAAGACAGCAAGAAATCCCTTTTATTAAAATGGGATGCAGCTAAGTGTACATTCAAGTTATATGATTAAAAACACAATGCACACATACCACATGGTACGTACACACATTTCACTGTCAGGTTTTAAGTAATGGTTGCTAAGAAGGCTATTATACAATATGGCTGTTAATGTCTCTTACATCTATGATTTCTTTTTTTCTTAAGCTCAATTCTTTGTCCTCTCTTATGTTCTCTAAAGGAGGAAAAGACACATCCTTCAATCTCAACTGGCAATTTGTACTTTTAAAAATAAAACTCTGAAATATGATGAGATCACATCTGTTGTGTTCATCATTGTAGCCGCAGCATGTGGTCTATGGTAGGCACTCAATAAATAATTGCATAATTGGAATCAGTCTCCATTTCCACAACTATCACAACTGCTCTCTCTAGTAAGCTAAATTTATGCAGGTTGCTGATGCTCTGTGTGAATCAGCCTGGGAGCACGGATATATGTAAATGTTTAGGCT
>NW_007733091.1:110773-113012 GCF_000696425.1 Galeopterus variegatus | reverse complement strand
CAAAGACTAAATGTGAAGTCAGGCCCTCTGGTGTCCAAGATTTTAATCTAGAGAAGTCAACAATTTGGTTCCCTTCCTCTTCTACGACAGTGCTGATGGATCAGTAGTAACCACCAGAACACCCTGTTCAGAAGGAATCAGGAAGGAGGGAGGATGCGATCGATTAATAATGTCTGCCAGGTACACCCAGGAGAGAGTGATGGCATCGATATCCCTGATCTTTTCTGTCTAGTAGTCCGTCTTCCCTTCCCAATCAATCAATCAATCAATCAATCAAATAACCAGTCAACAGATACTCATGAAGCATGTCCTCTATCTGGATACTTTCCTAGGCAAGGTGGAAGACACAAAGATAGGTCAGACATAATCATTCCCGCCCCCTAGGAGTTTGCACTGTAGCCAGAAAGACAAAGCAAAAAGGATCAAACAATAAGATCAGGCTGCTACTATCTATAAATGAAATAGTAATTGAAAAAGGGAGAGTCCACTGTTTATTTTGTACATAAGCGTTTGCTAGGCACTGGAGATGTCAAAATGAATAGAGCTTCTTTGGCAGGTGTATTCTGTGGGGAGGGGGATGATTTTCAATACAATGTTTAATAAAATGAGATTCTAGAAAAGCATGATGGAGGAGAGTGTAGCCCATGGTCAAAGGAAGGACAGGGATCATAAAAAGCTTCCTGGAGAGGAGACAGTCAAATAGAGTGTTCGGAGGAAGATAAGCTAAATTTATGCAGGTTGCTGATGCTCTGTGTGAATCAGCCTGGGAGCACGGATATATGTAAATGTTTAGGCTGCCTCTTTTCCCATACATTCCTGAAGTTCCATTTGGAAAGTAGAAAGCCATCTTCCAGGAGGGGGCAGGGCACTTCATTTTAGTGGGGCTTTGATGTGGAAATGGAATGAGGTGTTGTAAATGAATGTCCTTCCTGTACTACAGAGATTGGGCAAAACGTGACAAGGCAGCGGAATCAAATGCCAGCTGGCCCCAGGGTGTGATGCTGGGTTACTGGAGAGTCATCTCCAGCAGCTGCAGGGCTCAGACTATTCTGAGAAACATAATTAGCTACAAGAGGTAACAAAATAAAAAGGAGACTTCTCTGCCACCTCTTAAAAGTACTAAGTAAGTTAATCAAACCAGACCACTAACACATGATCCTTAGCTCTCCTCTACAGAGAAGCATGTTTAGCAGCATCCACCTACTCTGCTTTCCAATGGGTTCAGGAAAAACAGTAACCCCTCACTGACCATTCAGGTCTTCATTAAATTGGGACCAGCCCTAGTTAAGTACTTTGTAGTTAGAGAGGCAGACGTGTGTGATTGTTAAGAGCATCTGTCCCAGAACCAGATTAAGTTCAAGTCCCTGTTCCATGGCTGCTTGCTTGCATATGTATCTGTTCTATGTCCTTAGGGGCTGTGTCCACACTCCCAAGTGTGGACAACTGTGGGCTGCCTCACCTTCCTGCTTCAGAGTGGGGAGCACTAGCAGGAGATTGAGGGGAAAAAGAAAGTGAGGTCTGCTACCCCCCATCCCCTACCTCCCTTCCTGCAGGATCATCTTAGGCCGGCTACATTCCTTACCCAAAGATCTCAGTCTTTTGCAGGAGATGCTCTCCACACAGCCCTGTCTGTTTCCTGGATCTTCAGGCTTAAGGTCTCAAATCGGGCAAGTCCGAGTGTACTCTCTGTCGCCTGCTGGGATACTGCCTGATACACCATTTACCAATTGTGATTTTGGCAAGGTACTCAACCTCTCTGGGTCTCTGATTGCTCATTGCTGTTGGGGATGATATTAACACCTAGGTCACATGTACTAGGCCACACACATGGGTGTTGTGAGGATAAAATAATAATACGTTCAGCAGCTAGGACAATGCTTAATGAGATACTGACTACTGCTATTACAGCAGCTCGTTGGGGAAAATTCCTCTTTCTTAGCCTCAGGTTGGTCTCACCCTTTCTCTCATTCTTATTCTTTTTCTGACTTCTTTACAAAGGAAAACAACTGTGCAGATACTTCTTACGCTTCATCTTACTGATCTTCAGCACATTATGTGAGGCAAGTATAGCTTTTTTTCAGATTCCTAAATGAAAACTGAACTATTAAAGTAGTCCCTCTGGTCTAACCCAAAGTCACATGGAGATCAGTTCCAAAGACTAAATGTGAAGTCAGGCCCTCTGGTGTCCAAGATTTTAATCTAGAGAAGTCAACAATTTGGTTCCCTTCCTCTTCTACGA
>NW_007733091.1:108843-110541 GCF_000696425.1 Galeopterus variegatus | reverse complement strand
ATTCCTCTTTCTTAGCCTCAGGTTGGTCTCACCCTTTCTCTCATTCTTATTCTTTTTCTGACTTCTTTACAAAGGAAAACAACTGTGCAGATACTTCTTACGCTTCATCTTACTGATCTTCAGCACATTATGTGAGGCGAGTATAGCTTTTTTTCAGATTCCTAAATGAAAACTGAACTATTAAAGTAGTCCCTCTGGTCTAACCCAAAGTCACATGGAGATCAGTTCCAAAGACTAAATGTGAAGTCAGGCCCTCTGGTGTCCAAGATTTTAATCTAGAGAAGTCAACAATTTGGTTCCCTTCCTCTTCTACGACAGTGCTGATGGATCAGTAGTAACCACCAGAACACCCTGTTCAGAAGGAATCAGGAAGGAGGGAGGATGCGATCGATTAATAATGTCTGCCAGGTACACCCAGGAGAGAGTGATGGCATCGATATCCCTGATCTTTTCTGTCTAGTAGTCCGTCTTCCCTTCCCAATCAATCAATCAATCAATCAATCAAATAACCAGTCAACAGATACTCATGAAGCATGTCCTCTATCTGGATACTTTCCTAGGCAAGGTGGAAGACACAAAGATAGGTCAGACATAATCATTCCCGCCCCCTAGGAGTTTGCACTGTAGCCAGAAAGACAAAGCAAAAAGGATCAAACAATAAGATCAGGCTGCTACTATCTATAAATGAAATAGTAATTGAAAAAGGGAGAGTCCACTGTTTATTTTGTACATAAGCGTTTGCTAGGCACTGGAGATGTCAAAATGAATAGAGCTTCTTTGGCAGGTGTATTCTGTGGGGAGGGGGATGATTTTCAATACAATGTTTAATAAAATGAGATTCTAGAAAAGCATGATGGAGGAGAGTGTAGCCCATGGTCAAAGGAAGGACAGGGATCATAAAAAGCTTCCTGGAGAGGAGACAGTCAAATAGAGTGTTCGGAGGAAGATTTCATAATAACCTGCTCGGTTCTCTTCAATGTCCAAGGCTATAGCCACATGGTCCTCACCCCTAACTCACTGACTTCTGGTCTCTGAGATCAGTTATATCTTTACTCAGAAATGAAGCAACCAATTCAGTGTTTAGGGAACTGGGCATCAAATATGTTTTGATGATATTAATGCTGACCTGATGCCTTAAAAACCAGGAATTCTTAAGGCCAAATCATTACCCTGTTCCCCAATTCCAGTTATAGTTTATTTGTCTTGCTACCAAGTTCTAAGTTGCTGTCTTAATCATATAGGTGTTCTGGGCATCAGTTTTGTTCTTATCTGTACTCTTCTTGTCTTCATTCACTTATAAATATTGATTAATTCAATATATATTGAGTATCTGCAGGTACTATGCTGGGCACTTACTATTTGGTGATAAAACAAGACACACAGTTCTTGCATCTTATGGAACCTACAGTCTAAAGGAGAATAGAAACATGACAAACAAATAATTTCATATTGTAAGAAGCATTATAAAGAACAGGTACTGGGTTCAATAAGACTGTAACAGAGTGTAACTTGGCGGGAGTTAAACTCCTATAATTTAGGGAGTCAGGAAAGTCCTCTCTGGGGAAGTTAACATGGGAATTGAGAGTTGGAGGAGAAGTAGGAGTCAGTGAAATGAGGGGGCAATGCATGGAAAGAATGGAAGGAAACAGAATTCTAGGCAGAGCAAACATGTGGAAATACACTGAGACAGGAAAAGCT
>NW_007733091.1:49640-107916 GCF_000696425.1 Galeopterus variegatus | reverse complement strand
CACCACTACATTTCCCCTCAAGCATATTCAATACTGGAATATTCTAGACGTTGTAAAAATTCCCATCAGGGATGCAAATTATGGTTCCACGGGTCCATTTGAATTTTGATTTATAACGATCTTGGGATGATACATTTTCTAGCTCATCTTATGAGAGATCCAATTCCTGCAGAAAAATTAAAAACATAAATAATAGTCATGTGTCCCTTACTCATATCACTTTCTTTTTGCTTTTCTAAGAGCAAACAGCACTTACAAAGAATGAAGGCATAAATGTTTTAAAATGGTGACCTAATTTCTTAATGTTTTGTTTGGGTTTGGTGTGGCTTTGGTTTAAGTAAGTCAGAGCCAGTATTAGGGTTCATACTGGAGGCTACTAAAACATCCTCCAGGGTAAGAAAGGATTAAAATGCTTAAGAATTCTAACAAGAAAATAAAATTCTTATCAATTCACCCATCTCTGATTATCACTCTAACACCTCCTGAATGTGAATATCTATATATTAAAAAACAAGACAGCCATGGTTGGAGTTCCAGGGATATACAGTTGTCAAAAAACAGTTCAGGATTTTTCAGCTCCCAAAAAGAGAAGTAAAAAACTGGAGGAAATAATCTTTCAATCTCCAAACCATGTTCGCTGCAAATATTCAAATATCTGAGGTGGACAACTAAATAGTAAGCTCAGCTTCTGCTTCATTCCATGTAAATTGATACAAACTGATTTCTGCTGGGTTTATTTCAACATGAAAGATAAACCAACACAGAAGCAAGCACCAATCACGTGGCGTCCAACAGTGTGAAGATGAAGCGCTGACACACCTGCTCAGATGTCCCCACAGTGAGCTGCCAGCACCTCCTCCTCTCTCAATGTGGAGGGAGGACTCTCAGCATTCCTCATCTCCACATTGCTCCCAAAGTGTGAAGCACACATGGAAACTGTCAAGCTCCGCTCTACGCTGCTTGGGGGTAACCAAGGAACGATGCACAGGTTCTGCGTGCCAGAGGATTTAACAATGATTTAACAATGATTAAATGCAGGAAGAGAGAGCTTCTGCACTGAAGCATCCAAAACACTGCGTTTGAAGCTATTAATCTGGGACATTTTTAGACAAGAACAGAGGCCAAACTTCTAAAATCCAAAGCTGCATCCTATTAGAACATGAACCCCATAATAATTGGATAAGGACAGCATATACAGGCAATCTCAGCTAAATGCTATTCATGAAAGTGTGCTCACTTTTTAATTCCATCTGTGGAGTACCTGCTGTGTGTATGTGTAAATATAAATGCATATATGCATATGCTTCTACAATATAGAAATGACAGTATTTTCCACCCTAGATGCATTTGTGATACAAAAGTGTCTGAGTGATGAACTAGGCGTTAAACTAATGTGCAGGTAGGGTGTTTAAATAGGATTGTAAAACTACATTGTCTTTAAATATGATTATCAGTTGACATGTATGCCTGCTGATGAAGTGTGCATATGAGGGCTGGGAAATGTCAAATGATCCTCTGAGATTCAATT
This sequence comes from Galeopterus variegatus, assembly GCF_000696425.1. Classification (NCBI taxonomy): domain Eukaryota; kingdom Metazoa; phylum Chordata; class Mammalia; order Dermoptera; family Cynocephalidae; genus Galeopterus; species Galeopterus variegatus. Next base: position 106,388 of record NW_007733091.1, on the reverse strand, counting down.
TGTTTAAAGCACATTACAGGGTTGGGGAAGGAGAGGTAAGGTTGAAGCAATGTGGTATCTGTTGTAAAATATTGGCATTTAAAAGTACAAATTCTATTCAGTTCTTCTACAAAGACTTTTTAATATTTAGGTACCCTTCTAAATGTCTCATTATCAGTGGTGGGTTAGGTTGGTGGGTTCCTAAAAATAATATGGTTCAATCTGCTTGACCTCAAGCAGAGAGAAATTCAAGCATATGCCCTGCTCTGTAGTCAGGAAGACTAAGAAAATAATAATATACAGTTTTTACAACTGTGCCATTAAGGTTTCACCACCTGGTACCTGACATTTTTACAAAGTAACTGACAGTGCTTCATAGTTTGTCTATTTTACCAAAATAAATAAAATTTATTTATAAAATGCCAGACTAGCACCAACAGAACATTGACAAATCATATAGAATTGCATTGATTATTAAATGTTGTTTAGATACACAAAAATAGGTATAATAGAAAAATATCGTCCCCCAAATATTTCACTATACAATCTCCAAAATATTTTTATTAAAGGATTGACTGCTAAATACACAGGGTCTTATGAATGTATCAGTTATATAGGAATTCTATTTCATGTCAGCAAAGCAGCATCAGCATTACTGAACTATGAAATGAATTGGGCTATAAAAATATACCATCAAATGTTCTAATGACGTTAAGAGGAGATTGATTTATGCTTAGCAGGAATATCTTCTCAGGGTTTATTTTTATTTTCTGAAAATGACTTGTATGGCTTTTTTTTAAATCTTTTTTAACAGCAGCAATACCTGTTCTTTGGAGAGCACTTAGGAAATAGACTTAGCAGGAATATCTTCTCAGGGTTTATTTTTATTTTCTGAAAATGACTTGTATGGCTTTTTTTAGAATCTTTTTTAACAGCAGCAATACCTGTTCTTTGGAGAGCACTTAGGAAATAGACTTTTTTTTTTTTTTAAAGAGAAACTACAAAATCACCTATTATCCCACCACTAGTCGTGTTTTGATATGTCTCATTCCAGATATTTGAGTTATACTGTACATACTTTTTCAAGGGCTATCATCTAAAAATATATCATGCATATTCTTTAATGACATTATTTTTAATAACAAATTATAATTTGTTTAACACATCTTCTGTGGTTGATCACTTATATTGCTCCTAATTCTTCACAATTTTTAACAATGCAAAGAGAACATCTTAGGACGAGGGCTTTGCATACATACCTGATTATTTCTATAAGATTAATTCCTAAATGCTGTATTGCTGGATCAAAAGGCATACAAAGGGCTTTTTTATTAAAACATTTTTAATTATAGAAGTAACACATGAACATAATTTCTCAAAAAGCAAAAGCCTATTTTCACTTCTTACCCCTCCCCAACCTACAGTTCACTCTTCAGGTATAACTACTATTAACGATTTCTTGTTCATTCTTTCAGAAATTACACGAATGGAAGCATGCTATATCTTAGCAATATATGTTCAGGAATATTCTGTATCAGTGCCCACATCTCTATTTCAACACTTTTTAATGCTTTTATTAGATTTAGTTGTCTGGATATGTCATAGATTATAAAAATAGTCCACTGTTAATGGATAATAGGTTTTATTCAATTTTTGCTACTACAAACAACAATATAACATTGTTATATATGTATTTTGCAAATTTGCATTAAAATATCAATATATAAGGAATTTGCTAAGTAACTGGACATATGCCTTTTAATTTTGCTAGATAGATATTACCATTTTGCCTTCTAAATAGTTGTATATTTACATTTCTACTATCCTCAGCAACACCAAATGTTATGCAGTTTTTAAATCCTTGGCACTCTGAAAGCTAAGAAATTGTATTATTTTTGTTGTTATTTTCACTTGTATTTCTTTGATTATGAGTGAGATCAATCACTTCAGTTTGGACCTCAAATTCAAAAATTCAATTGAATGATTATATGGCTTCTGAAGCCTGGGGAAGATCTTGTCCCTGTTATTCTTCAACTAATTGATTTGTTAGCTAAAAAAATTGTTTTGTGATTTATATCCTTCATTTCACAGGCATATTATATTGCTTTTATAAACTATAATTTAAAACAATAACAAGAATTGTTTTGTTTTAGTGCTGTTAAAAATGGCCAAGCTATTTACATGTTTGGGATACTTTGCTTGGAATTATTGAATATAAAGTCTTCCCAGCTTTCCTGCCCCAAAGCAGAGTCACTCGGAGTCACACAATGACCATTTGTATTTGCCAAGAATTTAAAGTAACTTTGAAAGTGCTGAGTCACAAATAAACCACCCACTGACGATATCACATATGACCACTTAATTATGATTAAAATTCGTTAAAATAAAAGGTAGTACTCAAATACTCAAAACCGTATTTTAAAAAAACAAGATATAAGAATACACTCAAAACTGTTAACAGTGATTATTGCAAATTACTAAATTATTCTTGATCTTTCTGTAAGAATGCTAAAAAACAAACACCAAGTGCTTTGTGCATGAACCTGTTACCTGTACCCCTTGAAGGATGTTTTTAAAAATTAATACTAGAGGGCTGACCCCGTGGCGCACTCGGGAGAGTGCGGCGCTGGGAGCACAGCAACGCTCCCTCCGCGGGTTCGGATCCTATGTAGGAATGGCCCGTGTGCTCATTGGCTGAGTGCGGTGCAGGCCACACCACACCAAGGGTTGTGATCCCCTTACCGGTCACGAAAAAGACACACAAAAAAAAATTAATACTAGAAGGATCTTTTTAATTAATGATAACAACTTATTCAGTGAGTACATTTTGAATACTTTCTGTGTAGCTATTATTGTGCTACAAGCCAGAAATATATGGCATAGTCCTGGCTCTCAAAGAGCCCACAGTATTACATCCACACAAGAAATGATTAGCAGTGTCAAAGAGAAAAGAGAATAAAATGCTGATTTAAATGCATCAACTACACCCTTGGGGAAGTCTAAGTCTCAGTTTCATCTTGCAAAATGATGGTGTTTAATTACAGTTGATTACAGATTCTCAAACTTTTTGGTCTTAGAACCCCTTTATATTCTTAAAAATTACTGAGAAGTGAAAGGGCTTTTGTTTATGTGGGTTATATCAATCTTTACTATAAAACAATACTGATAAATTTTAAAATATTTATTAATTCATTTAAGAGTAATATTAACAAACTCATTGCCTGTTAACATAAAAAAACATATTTTATGAAAAAGTAGCTATATTTTCTAAAATAGAAAACAATGAGAAAATTAGCCCTCTCGAGTTTTGCAGATCTTTTTCTTGTCTAATACATAGAAGACAGTTGGACTCTCTTGTCTACTTCTACATTCAATTTGTTGTGATATCACATGCCATGTAACCTCTGGTAAACTCACTGTACGTTCATGTGAAGGTTAATTCTAGATGCCAACTTGGTTAGAGGAAGGAATGCTCAGAAACCTGGTAAAGCTAATTTGTTGTGATATCACATGCCATGTAACCTCTGGTAAACTCACTGTACGTTCATGTGAAGATTAATTCTAGATGCCAACTTGGTTAGAGGAAGGAATGCTGAGAAACCTGGTAAAGCGATCCTTTTAGGTGTATCTGTGAGGGTGTTTCCAGCAGAGATTAGGATGAGAGTCTGAGTGGCCTGGGTGGGAAAGACCCACCCTCAATGTGGGTGGGAACCATCCATCGGGGGGTCCAGAGAGAACAAAAGACAGAGGAAAAAGGTGAAGCTCTGCTTTCTGTGCTTCCACCATCTTGCAATATGAGACCACTGGGTCACTGTCACCACCACCAGATGGACTTTGGACTTCCCAGCCTCAGAAACTGTAAGCAATAAATTTCATTTTCTTTATAAATTACCCAGTTCCAAGTGTTTTGTTATAAGCAACAGAAACGGACTAATAAAACTCATGAGAGAATAAGAGTTAAAAGGTAGAAAACATCTTAGTATTATTATGAAAATAATTTTGACCTTGTGGACCCCACAAAAGGTCTTGTGGATCTGTGAATTGCAACTGAGAATCTCTGAACTAGATGATTTCTAATGTCTCATTCAGTTCTGTCATGTTCTAAATATGAGTGTACCATTTTTAAAAATGCCAGAATGCAGGAATAAAAAGGAACACAGCAAACTAAGATCTAATAGGGAAAACACAACAAAGACAAGAAAATTTTCTCTGAGTTTTGTTCTTCTAAAAAAAAAATTTATTTTCCAAAGTTGAGACTGGCCTTCCAGAAAAGAAATAAATAAAATTCAGGCAAAATGTTTAAGAATTTAAGAGAATTTCTAACCAGAAGTGCATTGCTGTCATTAGACTGCATAGAAAACTTCACTCTGGGAATTTTAAGGACTCATGAATTTCTCAGAGAATTATTTACTTGTTTTAAATTTATCAGATAGATATTATTGTATATATTTTCAGATATATTGCAAATCTCCAGTTTAATGGGCAATTAAGATTTCATTTTATCCCATATGCTTTTGTGGGTGGGGTAGGGGTGTAAAAGGTAGAAGAAAATGTTAATTAGCCCTAATAACTGCATCAGAGGTACTACGTGTGAATATATGTGTGTGTGTACAAAAGCATTAATATATTGAGATTTATCTGTAGTGCACACTTTTCTCATTCCATAAAGAGGTGAGATCTCTCTGACTAGAAGACAGTGCTAGTGATCAGGCATTTCCTCTACAGATGGAATTTTCCTAATAACCAAAGAAATTCTTGTATCCAGTGGGGTTTCCAGACATAGATTAAATTTAATACTATAGCCATTTCATTTCTAATTTTAACCCAAATCAAAAATAATAGGAAGGCCCTATAAAGCTGACTGGAAAACCCAAATACAGACATTAAGAAACACATTCGCTTTATGTATCTGCTATTAATAATAAGTAGTTTTGCTTCATTCCTTACATGAATTTACATCGGAGAACTGCTTCTGTTTATACAATTCAATTAACTCATTAATTCTTATTTATGGCGTATGTTCTGTAAAATACTCCATTAAAGGTGGGGAAGGGGGAGAGAGAGGGGGGTTAGCAAGAAATGGGTTAAGGGTCACAAAGAATGATTACGTTTTGTAATGATGAATACACTAATTATCCTGATTTGATCATTATATATTGTACACAGGTATTGATATTCAACTCTGTACCCAACAAATGTGTATAATCAATTATGTTTCAATAAAAAAAAAATTAACCTATAGTTACTATACTTCATTGACATTGTTAACCATTTTCTAAAGAGAAGGACGAACGGTGGCTAGACCCTGGCAGCATCTTAACATTACCCATCATTAATCATGCCCAGAGCCCCTATGAGAAGCGTATCTGTTCAAGTCTTTACAGTTTCTCTACTGTCTCTTACTGTCTACTGCCTCTGTCACCTTCTCATGTGATTGTCACAACATCCATGTTATAAGGCATTATACCTCTTTTTTTTTTTTTTTGTCTTTTGTCTTTTTCCGTGTCCGGCAACGGATCACAACCCTCAGTGTTGCCCCCATACCGGACTGGGGACCGGCAACGGGATTGCAACCCTCGGTGTTGCCCCTGCGCCTCGCTCAGCCAGCGAGCGGAACCGGTCCGTATGTGGGATCCGAACCCTCGGGCGGGAGCGCCACCACGCTTTCGTATAACTTCGTATAATGTATGCTATACGAAGTTATTACGAAGGTTTGCCAAATATCTGAAATGGAAAACTGAGGAAGGGCTGGAGCTTTAGAAAAGAGCTGCTAGGTTATAAACTACTTTACAGTTGCTGTCAAAATATTTTAATCCCTAAAACATGAATTGTCTGAGATCATCTCTTGTCCTCTCTTAGTTATTACCAAGGATCCCTGAGACTTTACTGTAGGGATTGACTTTACAGATGGATAAAAAGAGGCTCAGAATTTCTCAGGTTCATACAGGCATCTGAGTGGCGAAGTACAACTTCAGACCCAGTCTTCTAACTCTAAAGGACACCCTCTTACACTGTCTGAAAGCTAGCTCGACCAGAGGATTACGCTTTACAGATGGATAAAAAGAGGCTCAGAATTTCTCAGGTTCATACAGGCATCTGAGTGGCAAAGTACAACTTCAGACCCAGTCTTCTAACTCTAAAGGACACCCTCTTACACTGTCTGAAAGCTAGCTCGACCAGAGGATTACGCAATTCACAAACAGGAGATGAGGCCCAGAAACTGGAATGCAATGTGGGGAGCTACAGTTCCCTCCCAGCACCACTGACCCTGGAGATGAGCTAGTTCTAGTGTGAGCTAAGGAAGGGCACCTAGCCCTGTGGATAAAGCTGAAGGCTGCACTGTAGTCCACAGGAGGCCTAGGGAGAATCTTTAGACCAAAGCAGACTGGGAAATTTTTTAGGAAGCAAGAGTGTTAGGGCAGCATTTCCAGGAGGTATTTATTTCCTTCTCCATATCAAAGAAACAAAAATGCAAATATGTACAACAATTCACCCCTCAGGCCACCAGGCAAATGCTCGATTGCTCGCTGGGATGTTTTGAGCCCACTTCCCAGTCTTGAGGACTTCTTGGAGATGGGAAGAATCATGGAACTTCCAAAGTAGATAATAGGTGTAGCTTAATTGTTTAAAGTTAATTTATGGAATGGGGTGGTATTTTTTTTAAAAGGTTAAGGGGGCTGCATTACAATGCTACTGGCTTTTATTTTCCCTAAACAAATATCACCTTTGTTTGGTATCATCTTTAGCCATAGGGTGACCAAATTTCTTGTGTAATGTACCTGGGCATTTCTTATCTATGCCTGTTACCCTTGCATAATTACAAATGGTGCCTGCCTTCACAAACAAAGGGTCCCAAATTGGACAAATTATCTAAGCATACTCCTTATCCAAAACTATCCCTTATGCATGTATTTATTTCATTCAACAAACATCGACTGAGTACGTACTACAAGTGTGTGCCAGATTCTGTGCTATAAGTCAGGAATACAAAGTAGAATAAGCTTTTGCAAGATGTTTACAGTCTAAGACAACCCCTGGTACATGAATGGATCAACTGACTAATTTAATCCATTTATTGATACAAGTGTACTTTAACAAATATCTGTTGAGTAACTCCATCTAAAACCTGGAAATACATGATATAAGAAAAAAGTGGTTCCTACCCTCACAGAGTTTACAAGCTTATAATCTAGGGGAAAAGACAGACAATTACATAAAAATAACTAGAAACATGATATGTGGGAAAAAGCAGTATTCTACAAATAGCATGGAAGTGGTGATGGCAGAATTCTCTTTTGGGAAAATAATACTGCTCTCGTATTTGGCAATACTCTTTAAAGGGCTTCTCGCCTGGCTTTAAAGGAAGAAGTTTAAACAAAAGGAGCTAATCTGCTTTGTACTAAGTCATTGTAAAAGGGTTGTCTTGGGTACATAGATTTATTCTTTAAATATATTCAACAAATAGTTCTTGAGCATCAGCTTCTAGGTAGAATGGTAAAGAATGAAGGAAAAAAATCTTTACCCTGAAGGAGTTTACAGTTTTGTGCAAGAGTTTGAACAACTGGTCCATTAATATCTAAAAGATCTTTATGTTTATTCTTTCACTTATCCTTTTATTTCATTTATTCAATAGGATGACCATATATTGGGTAAAGTGTCCAATAAGAAATTTGGGAAAGCGGTTATGTCTGATGCCCAATTGTTAGTTTTTCCTTTTGAATTATCTCCAGTTATCTTCAGGTCCTCATTAAATGTGTTAACTATCTTCTCAGAGCTGGTTCTAGAACTGCAGCTGGACCAAGAGGTGACATATGACAACAAAGATTGAAAAGTATTGACAGCAAACACTCAGATGTTTTCGGGAGGGGACTGGGTTTTCCTTACAAAGTATTTAATATTAAGATTCTAAATAAAAGAGTGATCCCATAAGGCTGGAAAATCTAAACACTGAAATTATATTTTGATGGCAGAAATGTATAATGTTATGTAAGTAATCACTGAAGACTTAACCCAGTCTAAATGCATGCATATTTTTCTTGAGAGAGGCCCTAACTTTGACAAATCCTCAAATCTTACTGACACTACCATCCCACCACATAAAAAAGTCAAGAACCACTGATAAAGAATAAAAGAAATATAAATTAATTATAACACAAAACAATGTGTTATAATGAAAGGGTGCACAAAGTTCCCATAGCAAGCTCAGCAAAACACAAGCAGACGTGGGTGTGTATTTCTTACGGTGTAATTTACTTGCATATACCTTTGGTACATACAAATATTGCATAATGGCTCAAAGCATGGATTTTGAGATCAGTCAAACCCTGCATTCCAATCTGACTGCATCACTGTTTATGTGACTTCAGGTGAACTACTTTGCATTACCCACCACATTTCTCTCAACTACGGAATGGAGAAGTAATAGTCCTAACTGAGTGTTCTAATGATGTCCTAATAGTCCTAACTAAGAGGATAAAATGATAAAGAACTTGGGAAAACACCTGGTGCTTAATAAATGTGAGCTACAATCACAACACACACACACAGAACAAAGAGCAAATGATTTCTAACAAACTGTCTTTAAGTTTATCCCATGTATTATCTGAAAATTATTCCTTAAACTTTCTTAAATGCTAGCATATAAAAACATGTGTTCCAAAATACCTTTCTGTAATAGTAAGAGGGAAGTGTTAGGAGCTGGGATGGAAGACTTACACAGAGACAGGGAGCTCAAATAATACCTAGCAAATGCAATCCTAGGTTTTTCCACAAATAAAAAACTAAATGATTAGAGGGTAAAAACCTAACTCTTATTTTTTTCCCACATCCAGCCTTTAATCTTCCTGGTCTCCTTAGCCCACCTTTGCAAATATAGATGAGAACAGTTTTGCATTGCAAAGTAGTCACTGTCACCCCAAAGGTGAGATCTCATCGTCTCACTTTCCATGTATGACATGCTTTAAGTCAGACCCTTTTATCTTTCCACATTGCTGGCTCTTAAATCTAGTCAGGGATCCATGTTAATAACCCACTTTTTGTAGATTTTGTGTTTCTAGACATTGTATGTATGAAAAAATACCTACAATGTGACTCTTGTAAAGGAAGCAACGAGTCCCTCTGATCAGGTGTGATAAAAGGAAAAGGAAAAATCAGCCACCACATTTTCCCCAAATCCGTAACTCTTTCTCATTTTATGGCAATATGCTGAGAAACAAATAATCATCAGTCCGAGTGACTGGATCTATGAAACAATTTATTATGGGTCATTAATGGAAGATTCTCTTTCAATTCCATGCAACACAGGTTCTGTCACTGCCTCAAGAGGAGAGGAGGAGGAGGGACACTTTCTGGTGAGCCACTTTTTATCAGCGTACTTGCACTTTATGGTAGGTTTGTTTTTTTTTTAATAAGAATTATTTTCTCTGGACTATGCAACATACATTCGTTTGTTTGTTTGGACACTTATTCTGTACCAAGCATTTTACTAAACACTTAACATAGGCTGTTTCTTTAAATATTCACCAAAAGAACCCCAAACAAACAAACAAGCAAAAAATAAAAACTCACAAGTCTACTATTAGACTTATTTTACAGAAAACTGAGACTAGAAAGAGTAGGCAACATTCCAAGAGTCAAAGAACTGGTAAATGATGGCTTCAGGCTTTGAACATGGAACTGAGCAACTCCAGAGCCTGCCCTTGTAACAAGCGTGCAAGGACAGCCTTTCAACCCTCACCAACAGGCAAAACAGAAGTTACCAGGCTCTTGTCCTCTGATATCCATGACTGCCTTCTTATTGTTCATATTTGAAAATGGAGGCCCAGAAACTCATATGAATGATCTAAGGCTACAAAAGTACCCAGAGGCATGGCCAGGATGGAACTCAGGACTTCCTGTTCCCAGACGGTTCCTCTTGAACCACACGAGGCCCAGAAACTCATATGAATGATCTAAGGCTACAAAAGTACCCAGAGGCATGGCCAGGATAGAACTCAGGACTTCCTGTTCCCAGACGGTTCCTCTTGAACCACACGCTCTATCGAGGACCATCTATAAGTCATTGTTTCGTGAGGTCACCTGCTTACGCATTGCTCCTACCTTTCTGATGCTTCCACCTCTTTTCTCTTTGCTGAGTCTCTTCTCTTACCCACTCTTCAAATGGTGATGACTCCTGGGGTTCCCCCTCTTCAGCCTCTTTTGTTTGCCCTTTCATCTACCATCAGCCCCATTTCCATGAGTTTACTTATCACTGACAAATCATCTCCAAATTTCTATCTTTGGCCTCAACTATCCCTGAACTCCAGATCCAAGTATACACATTCCCTCTGACTGGCACAGAAGTGCCTAAATTGACTGTGTCTAACACCAAATGTATTATCCCTTCCAATCCATCTTCCCTCTTTCCCTATCTCTCCCATTCATTTTACCTGATACTCATGACCCACCAATGTTCATGTCCACAAGACCTGTTGACATTTACCTCCTAAAATAGCTCCTAATTTTTTGTCTCTTGTTTTCTACTGCTTTTGGTATAATTTGAGACCTCATCATCTGTCGCAAACAGATGTGGCAGTAGATTCCCTGCTGCATTGCTAATCTGTCTTCCACTCAGCATCCAGAGTGATATTTCTAACTCTAAACCAATCACATTACTTCCCTGCTTACAATCATTCATTGATTTCCTATCACTTACTGGGAGTGAAACAACAACCCACCACGTTCTGTATCATGGCCTACAGGACTTCCATGGCCTGATCGCTCATGAACATTTTAGCCTTAGTCCCCTGCTCCCATCTCGTATTTTATATACTAGAAATCCCAGATTCTGGGAGGTGTCCCACACATGCCAAGCTATTCTACGTTCTACGCCTCTGCCTATGCTGGGCCCTCTTACAGAAATACCTCCCCCACCTACCCCTTCCTGTCATCCTGATGAATTCCTGATCAGCTTTGAAAACAGACCTCACATGTCATCTCTTCACCCACACATCCTCCTCTGGGTGGCTTCTGCTCCTCATGTAGATATTGTTTCTCATGCATCTTTGTTCCTTGAACACCCATTGCTGCATTTCTCATTATGTATGGTATTACTTGTACATACATCTGTCTAGTCCTATAGACAATGAGTGCCTTCAGGTATAAAACATAAACACACTTTCTAGATGTTAAATTTACTCAGACGGTACTAGAACACGCTCAGATATTTCATGTACCCTCAGATTTTACACATGCTTGTTCAGATGTTTCACAGACATATTGAGAAACACATACACATCGTTCAAATGTTCCATGTGTTTGTGTAGATGGCACAATGCTTATTCAGGTGATAATATGTCCCTTGTCCCTTAAATGCTACATGCATTTGCTTAGATCTGACATATACTCACTTCTATGTTAATCAGCTCACTTAGATGTTACATGTAGGTGTTGCACATATTTAGAAAAGTGGTTCTCCCCGAGCCACCACCAGCAGCATCACGTGGAAACTTGTTAGAAATGTGAATTCTTGAGCCTGCCCCCAATTGGCTAAATCAGAACTCTAGGGGTGAGGTCCCAGAACTTGTGCTTTAGAAGTCCTGCAGGTGATTTTGGTGCATGCTCAAGTTTGAGACCCACCGACTTAGATGCTACTTACCTTTATTCAGGTGTTCTCCCTGCCTGTTCAGATCATATCCTTACTCCTGCAGGTGATACACATGTTCACTAAAATATTATACATGTTAGCTTTTTATCAGCACCACACTCTCCCAAGTGAGCCACGGGCCAGCCCAGCATGTTAGCTTTTTAAAAAACATAATCACTTAGATGGTAAACAGCTCCAACTTTACACACTGATATTCAGAAAGAGCATGTACTTATTCAGATGTTATGTCTGAGATATCACAAACCCTCATTAGATAGCACACATGCATAGAAATCATGCAAATGTTCACTGTGTTGTTAATAATGCTTACTTAAATCTTACACATGTTAAACAATTCACTTCAATCTTTGACATTCATGTGCTTATTTAGATGGCACCCACCTTTTACAGATGGTACACGTGTTCACTCGGATCTTACACATGTTCATACATTTATTTCACAAACCCATCCTGGTATTGCATGTACCTATTCAGACCACACTTGCACATTTTTATGTCCATGGGGTCACTCAGGACACTCAGGTGTATGCTCACTCACTCAGATCCTGCCAATGTACCAAGTATGCATTGTTAACCAACCTATGCTAGAGATCACCAAGGGGCAGCTACTACTCTGGACACTTCCTGTTTGGTTATGGTATTCTTCTTAAGAAAGGCCAACTTGGTCTTCTCTGGCACCCAGCCCCTCTCCTGATGCCATTGGCATGTCACTGCTTTTGCAGAATGTGCTGCCAACCAGCTGCCTTATTGCTTCTCGTGATCTTCAGTATAGCACAAGCACACCATCATTTACACAGAATTTATACCAGTTTGCCACACTCAAATACTCTCATCTACTTGAGGAAAATTGTTTCAGCAACTGTAAGCCTTTTGCTGGGTTTGAATGTGCTTTTAACCACGTCTGCTGTCATCTTGGGCAACCCACAGTCATATAACTACAAAGCATTCCATGTTCATTCATTTCAGGGAAGCTTTTGATTGGTTCTACTTCATAATTTTACAATTGCCTTTACCACAATCAATAAGAAAGGCTTGTGCAGCAATACTAGGTCAACATCTAAAGCAAGGAATATTGATTGAGCTCTTACTATGAACTCAGCCTCCTCCAGTGGCCCAGAAATACTTCTCTGCTTGTCCCAAGTCTTTCCTCCTCCAATTTTCAGAGAAACAGCTTGGTGTTTGGAGTCAGACTGGTACTAATTTAAATCTTGGCTCCACCACTTACTGACTATGTGACCTTCACAAAATCATTTAATATTTCAGGCATAGTTTCCTTATCTATGTAAGGGGAATAATGCAGCTTTTATGTGAGGTTTTATGTCTAGCATATGGCATGTGGTCAAGGAAAGTTAGCTTTTAAAAAAGATTGTGTTAGGGCCGGCCCGGTGGCGCACTGCTACAGTGCGCCACTTGGGAGCACGGTGGCGCTCCCACCGAGGGTTCAGATCCCACATACAGACTGGTTCCCACTCACTGGCTGAGCGAGGTGCGGGTGCAGCACCGAGGTTTGCGATCCCGTTGCCGGTCCCGGTCCGGTACGGGCGTGACACTGAGGGTTGCGATCCGTTGCCGGACACGAAAAAAGACAAAAAGGAAAAAAAAAAAAAAGATTGTGTTATAAGCCAAATAAAGGCAAGAAGTATGCTTTCCCACATTGAAAGTACCTTGACACACACAGGCAAGGTTGGGACTGAGAGGCAAGCTCCAGTTAATACAGACAAAGCCATCAATGTCTCAGGAAAGATCCAGACAAGGGAGCTCCAAGGCAGTAGTCAGACAATGCTCAGAAGTCCGGCAGTCAAGCAAACAACCTGCTACTATGATTCTATCTGGAGGTATCGGGGTACTCCCCAGCAGGAACACACAAGTCCCAATTATCTCAAGTGGTGATGAAATAAAACCTTGAATAGGGATTAAGTCAGAAGTCCCATCTTATTGATTGAGGCACATGAGGACAGGAGAAGAAGAGATATTGAACTTGGAAAACTGGGTATAAGTGGACAGTTCCAGGATGGACAATTTCAAGGTCTGAGGAAGGACAAGAGAGTTAAATAAATGCTGACTATAGGGTCACTGTTCAGACACCTTACTTTGGGTCGCATTAGCTACAAGGCCACTGACAACACAGCCTGGAGCCCATGGCCAGCACCTGGACTTGATGCTACCCCTCACAAGGGAACTGGGTGGGGACTTTTTGAAAATTCCTGTCTTAATATCAGATTGTTTTTAGAACTGAGATACACTGAAGCTTACAGGGAGGTCATTAGTGAGCTGAAAAAGGTAGAAGTAATGGGGTGGGGGTATGGGTTGGTGACAGAGTCCTGCTAGAGTGGGTTTCACATTTATGCAACATTTAAGTCACGATTCAGTGCCTATTGACCAAAAGGGTCCCCTGGATGTACGCATTCACTCTTTAAATGAGGCAACACATATGGAGTACTTATGACAGTACCTGACATAGACTAAGGACCATGTAAGCATTTTCTAGTATGATGGCATTTATGAATTAATTAATTCAATGACTATGTAATGTGTACCTGCTGTATTTTAGTTGTTGGGGATATAGAAAAGTAAAACATAGGCACTTGCCTCAAAAGACCAATAATCTATTAATTTGAATGTTTAAAACATAAAAATATAAGGGAAAGAATGGCCAATTCTGCCTGGGTTTGATGAGTTGAGCATATCCCAGAGAGCTTCTCTGATGTGTTCGAGCAAATGCTTGAGTATTCAGCAAGAGGGAGAAAGTAGGGTATTCAGAGAGAACACTAGCAAATGTGAAGGCACAGCAGAGGGATACATTCAGAGAAAAGGAGGGAGCCAGAGATACTACACAGATAATGGGGACAGGGCAAGCTGCAGAAGAAGATTAGAACCAAATCATAGAAAGCCTTGAACGCCTTAATAGGAGATTGGACCTAAGCCTGTAGGTAACAGGGAGCCATGGAAGGTCTTTAAGTAGGAGAGTGGCTTGAGTTGACTTGTCTTTAAGGAACATCACTCTGGCTACAATGTGAACAATATCTGTAGGAAGGCAAGGCAAGAAGAAAGGAGCCTGCTAGAATATTCTGGCTGCAATTCGGATGGAAGATGATGAAGGCCTGGATAAAGAAGGAGCAGGAGAGATGCAAATGGGAATTGAGAAGTAGAAATGACAGGATTTGGTGGTCACATGAACAAAACAGAGGGAGAGGTGTGTCCTATCACACTTTCAAAAAAACTTCCAAGTTGTAAGTCATATATTATGGTGGGGCTGGGAACAATGATCTGCTCTCTTTGTGAAGGATGCCGGCGCACTGGAAATGATTTGCAGATTCCTGGTCAGTCATGCATTCTGGGCCTTGACTGATTCTATCTGGGATGATAAGCAGCACAGCTGATGTAATGAAAAGAGAGATAGTCATGGTCTCCATTCCATTTAAGTAAAGAAGATGGAAGTAGCTGCCAGAGTAATGCACTTAGATGTCAGTTGAGTCAATGAATGGAAATTCTAAAGCTAAAGTAGAATAACCTGGGGTTGAATGAAAAATTGGTCAGTGGCTATGCTATGTTTGCTGGGTACATCAAAACAGACAGGAAACTAATTACTTGACTTCTAAGCAGGCAGCAGGCCGACACTCTGAAATTTCACAGCTCTATTATACCTGCCACAACCAAAATATTCAGTTAAAAATGTCACACTGCATGTTAAATGGGCATTCAATTGAGTGAGTAAATGAATGAATGGATTTATATGAAATATTAAATCTAGCTTTCAAGACTCTCTGGTGATTACATTTTTGTTCACATTTTCCACATGGACTTGGTGATGGCATATTAATAGTTGAGAGTGTTGATTAATGGATCATTATTAACTTGGAGGGAAGTTTTAGTAACATTCTCTGGTTTCTGTATTTAGCTCAATCCTGTCCAACATTTTTGTCTGCAATTTGGATGAAAGCACAATTGTCATTCTTACCAAATTTGAAAATGACTCAGAATTGGTGACTTCCCTCTCTCCTTCCTTCCCTGCCCTCTGTGAGGATCAGGGCAGGTCTGATCTTTAAGAGGAAAAGGACAGCTAGAGATCTTCTAGTTGCTTTACAGCCTTTGAGGAACTAAGTAGGGAAAGGGGAGGGAGCAGAGGAGGGAAAGGCAAGGGAGGAAGGGAGGAAAGGACGGAAGGAACAAAAAGGGTGAAGGGAATAGGAAATGAGAGAAAGGAAAGGGGAAAATAGAGAATGAGGGGAGAGAAGAAAGGAGGGAAGAAGGCAGGAAGAAAGAAAAATGGGAAGATGAAAGGTAGCAGAACAAAAGAAAGAAGATAGGCAGAAAAGCAAGAGAACAGCCTCAAAACACACACGGGATAGTGATTATTGGAAAGAAAGGAATCAAGAAAAGAGCCCTGGGCAAGGGAGAGGGCCCCTAATGACTGTCATATTTGAAGGGAGCCATGGGAAAGAGAGAAGAACTTTATCCTGTATTATCTACAGAGGGCTGAGACGGGATACGAGGAAGGAATCTAAGACAGCTGTTCAACTGGTAAATGAAGAGCCTTCAAATAAACATAACTACTGAAAAGCATAACAAATTGACATGTCCTGAGCTACCGGTGTAAGAAGTTATCCATGCAAGCCTCAGGGCTGGTGAATGAGCTTCTGCCTGGTATGGAGATTGGACCAGGTGATCTCATGATTATTACCACAGCTGTCCTAATGTAGGCAAAGAAACACTTTCTGTGCTCATGCATTTATGAAAAGCTGCCTTCGCTGGCACAGTGACTGAAAATTCAGAGAAGGGTGGAATAAAGGGGAGAAGGAGACAAAGAGAGAAACCCAGAGGACAAAAGGAGAGGGATTCATTCATTCAGTCATTCACTTTTTTCATAAAAAAAAATATTTATTTGTAGCTGAATTAGAGATACAAGGATGAGTCAAAAGAGGTACTTCCTGTTTTCATGGCACTTACAGTCGAGGAGTGAGATAAACATTAATTAAATAGTCCCTCTAATGAATACATAAATACTAACTGAGAAAACAGCTCTAGTAAAAGTGTTTTTGCAGAATATATAGCAAGAGAGCTTAACTGGGAAAGCAAATGAAGGTATGTCTTAGTTTGGGCTACACTAAGGATTGAATGTCCCCCCAAAGCTCATTGAAACTTAATTCCCACCATAACAGTGTTAAAAAGGGTGGGAAAACCTATCATGGTAATTGAAAGGTGGGGCCTTTAAGAGGTGATTAGCTTGTGAAGACTGTGCCCTAGTGAATGGATTAATCCATTGATGGTTTGATGGTGATCATGGGTGTGGCTATGAGGGCTTTAAAAGGAGAGAAACTGAGAGGCTTAGCTCTCTCTTGTTCTTGTTCAAGCCATTCACTATGTTCACACCCTGCATTGCTGTAGAGCTGCCCCCAAGAACAAGGCCCTCTCCAGATGTGTTCCCTGAACTTTGGACTTCCCAGCCTCCAAAACTGTAAGCAATAAATATTGTTTCTTTACAAATTACCCAGTTTCAGATATTCCTGTTATAAGCAACAGAAACAGACATATACAGGCTACCACACAAACCACAGAACTGGTGGCTTAAACAACATTTATTTCTCACAGTTCTGGAGACTGAGAAGTCCAAGATCAAGGTGCTGGTGGGTCTGGTGTCTGGTGAGGACCCTCTTCCTGGTTTGTAGATGGTAGCCTCCTCACTGTGCCTCACATGGCAGAAAGGGAGGGCTCTAGTCCTCTCTTCTTATAAGGACAATAATCCCATCATGGAGCCCCATCCTCATGACCTCATCTAACCCTAATTACTTCTCAAAGGTCCCATTTCCTAATACCATTACATTGGGAGTTAGGGCTTCAACATGTGAATTTTGAAGGGACACAAACATTCAATCCATAGTAGGATGGGAGCCAAGGAAGATTTTCTGAAGAGGTGAGCCCTGAGCTGAGATTCAGAGGATAAGTACAGGCATGGGAATTCATGGCAGAGAGAGGGTGCACATGGGCAGTGTTCTTGTGGCATGAGGGAGCAAGGGGCATGTCAATACTGGGAGGTCAGTGTGCATGGGGCACAGAGAGGTATGATGAGGCTCAAGAGGTAGGCAGGGTTGGATGGAGCAGAGCTATTTTATTTGAAAAAGGATTGAAACCATAATATTCTTTTTCCCTTATTCAACAAATTTATACTGAGAATTTGCTAAAAACACATCAGGCAGGGTAAAGAAGACAGATATGACTGTTTCCTGGTCATCATGGAGCTTAGAGTCAACAGGAGCAGACATAGAGTTAAAAAAAACAACAATAAGTCACAATGCAGAAATAGTAAATGCTGATATAGGAAAGTAGGAATATCTAACATATTCTGCAGGACAGGGACACACAGAGGCTTTGTAAAGAAAGTGACATTTAAACTGAGACCTGAAAGAGATATAGACTTTAGCAAGGTAAAGATAGAAACAAAATGTATTCTAGTTTGAAGGAGCAGGTGTGCAGACCCAGAGGTGAGAGAGAGCACACTGTGCTGGAGGAAGATGAAGTGCAGAAGTAGCTGAAATAAAGGGTGTAAGGAGACAGTGTCAGGAGAAGCTGGTGATGTAAGCAATGGAGACATCATGAAGGGACCTGACTCCGTGTAAAGAAGCACAGGCTGCATCTATGCACTGGAAAGGAGAAAGCAAAAGCTGGGAGGCCAGTTAGGAGACTGTCAGCATATTTCAGGGGAGAGTTGATAAGACCTGAATTATATTCTAGACAACAGAGGAAAATGAATTGGATGAAGTGGAGACATATTTAGGAAGTAAAACCCATTAGCATGAGTGACTGATTAGCTAAGAAAGGTGTGGTAGGCAGGTAGGCAGAATAATAGCCACCCAAAGATGTCCATGTCCTGTGTCCTGGAACCAATGAATATGCTAACCTATATGGCAAAAGGGAATTAAGGTTGCAGATGGAATTAGGCTGCTGATCAGATGACCTTAAATATGAAGATTATCCTAGATTGTCTGAGTGGGTTCAATGTAACTACATGGACCCTTCAGCATGGAAGAGGAAGGCAGAAGAGAGACAGCCAGCCTGACCTGGCTGGGCTGGAAGATGGAAGAAGGAGGCCATGAACCAAGGAAAACTGGGGCTTCTAGAAGCTGGAAAAAGCACGAAAGCAGATTCTCCCCTAAAGCCTCCAGAAGACACACAGCCCTGCCGACATCCTGATGTTAATCCAGTGAGACTCGTTACAGACTTGTGGCCTACACAACTGTAAGATACTAAATGTGTATGTTCAACTCATTATATTTGCAGTTGTTACAGCAGCAATATGAAACTAACACAGTGAGAGGAGGGATTGAGTATGATTCTAAGATTCTGTCGTGGGCATGGTGTATGGGATGGTGCCTCCATCATGAAACACAGGAAGAGGAGGAACAGGTTAAGGAGACAGATGCTGATTCACTTTTGAACACCCTGATTTAGGGATTCTGCAATACTGATGTCAGGTAAATGTACAGGTCTGGAGATGAGAAAAGAGCTCTGGATTGGAGATGTAGATTTGAGAGCCATCAACACATAAGGCAATTTAGGCTACCTAGTAGAGGTAATCATCTAGAGGAATGGTTGGAGGGAGGGTGGGAGAGAGGGAGGGAGAGAGAGAAATAAAAAAAAGAAGGAAAAAGAAAGAAGAGACCTAGCACGCAACCATGAAGAGCACCAGAATTTACAGGATGGGGAAAGAGAAGCATACAAAATTGAGAAGGAGCAGCTAGCAAGAAAGGAAGAAAACCAGAAAGGCACAGCCATGCAAGAACTGTTTGAAGAAGGAAGAGGGGGTCATAAGAATGCATTACTATTGAAGGGCTCAAGGAAGTTAAAAACTGAGAAATGAACACTGGACTCAGTGGGAAGGAGGCCACTGGCACTCTGGAAAGAGCAGGTGCAGTGGAGTGGTTGGAGTGGAAGCTAGATTGGAGTGGGTAGAGGAAGAGTGTAATAATCCATAAGAAAAAGCACAATCTCACTCAAAAGCAAACACCCACATGTGTGTGCACACACACAATTTTTCACTTTTTAAATGGAAAACATGATATATTTTTCATTTATTAGATTTTACCTAGTCCTGGTGAAGCTTGCAGGAACTAAGAACTCTTATATATTAATGAAGACTGTACACCTTGTGTTGTGGTTTAAATTGTACCCATCACCCCCCCCCAAAAAAAAAAAAAATACATTGAAGTCCTAAGTCAGAATATGACCTTATTTGGAAACAGGATCTTTGCAGATTTAGCCAATTTAAGATGAGGTCATTAGGATGGACCCTAATCTACTATGGTTAGTGTCATTATAAAAAGAGCAAATTTGGACACAGACACAGAAGGGAGACAAATGCAAAGAGCCATAAGGGACAGCCATGTGAAATGCTGTCACAAGTCGAGGAATGTCTGAGGCTACCAGAAGATGGAAGAGGCAAGGAAGGATCCTTTTCCTACAGGTTTCAGAGGGAGCATGAACCTGCCAACACCTTGTTTTTGGACTGCTAGCCTGTGAGACAATAAATTTCTGTTGTTATAAACCACCCAATTTGTGGTATTTTGTTATCGCAGCCCTAGAAAACTAATATACCCTGCAACAACCTGCTTCAGTACAGTGTAGAAATGTGTATTTTTAAATGATAGCTTGTCTCAATTTCTGTTAATTTACACTAATAAAATAACATGAGACTTTAACAAGAAGGTTCACTGGAATAGACTTATAATAATGGAAAATTAAGAATAACTTAAACCAAAAATAAGAAATCACCTGATTAAATTATATATTCATAACCTAGAAGGATATGATATGGGAAAAAATGTTCATACTACACTTCTTTGTGAAAAAGCAGGTAATGTTTAGTCCAATATTATTCCAACTTTGTACTTCATGTGTTTATATTAGAAGATGGAAAGAAATATCAGAGCAGAAGTAAATGAAATAGAGACCCAAAAAAGGAAACAAAAATCAATGAAACAAAAAGTTGTTTTCTTGAGAAGATAAACAAAACAGACAAACTGTTAGCTAGGCTAACTAAAAAAAGAAGAGAGAAGACCCAAATAACAAAAATCAGAAATGAAAGAGGAAACATTACAACTGATACTACAGAAATACAAAGAATTATTAGAAACTATTATAAGCAACTGTACGCCAACAAATTGAAAACCTGGAGGAAATGGATAAATTTCTGGACATGTACAAACTACCAAGACTGAACCAAGAAGACATAGAAAACCCGGACAGACCAATAACAAGAAATGAGATTAAAGCAGGTATCAGCCGTTTCCCAACAAAGAAAAGCCCAGGGCCGTGTGGCTTTACTGCTGAATTCTACCAAACCTTTAAAGAGAAAATGATCCCAATTCTCTTCAAACAATTACAAAAAATTGAAACAGAGGCCATGCTCCTAAATTCAACCTATGAAGCCAGCATCACACTGATACCTATATCATGTGTTTATATAAATAATAATGGTAAGCATTAGAGGAGAAAATGGGTAATTTTATTTTCATCTTAACACTTTTCTGATCATTCCACAGTGAAGATAATCATGAAAATACTAGTAATACCTTTCAAAACATATTTAAGCTAATTTAGTTAACTATAGTGACTAGATTAACAACAATTAACAACTTTCTATCTAATTATCTGTCTCATTATCTATCTATATTACAGCTCCATTACTTATGTATTCTAGGCAAGTCCCTTAACTTTTTAAGCATCAGTTTAATCATTTGTAAAATGGGAATGAAAGCTTTCTCATTTGGTTGTATGAGGATTGAATGAGATAATCAATCTAATGCATATTAGCACAACGCCATAGCACAAATACTAAGTAGTCAATAAATGCTACTCATTATTATATGCCTGTCTCCTAGAATTAGTTTATTAAGAATTAGAATTAGTTTATTAAGAATAATAAGTTTATTATTCATGCCAGCTTGCCAGGAAAGGAAGATCCCTGTGAGTTTTTAATGTTCACCATTTGGAATTGCTTTAAGGTGTCAAAATATTTGTTTCATTAGCTGAATATTTGTTTTCATTACATTCAGGGATCAGTAATCCAGTGCAGCAAATTTGAGCAGCTATTTTGTGTTCATGCTCTGACTTTCCTATAAAAGTTATAATTTCAATATAAAGAAAATGTCTAGAAAGGGAATAATAAATGGCTAAGTAGGTTTAAAATGTTTGATTATTATAAGATAAATGACAGATGAAATACCATTGCCAACCATTTCCCATTGTAATCCTTGCTGTAATTTCCTCAAAGCACTTTACAGGGTGAGAGCAATGAAAAATGTATTTTTGCTCATATTGATCTCAACGATGAAAAATTTCATTGCTGGTTATTTAAGAAGATCTGATACAGTCATCATGAAAATTATCAGGTGCTCAATATTATAGAACAAAATGCTGTGATTTCTAGAAAAAAAGGGAAGAAAACACAATGTGAGGATATTTATTTTCAACTTTTACTCCGTCCATCTGGTCATTTTATTTGCCTCCATATAGCCTATTTGACTCCTGTAAGTGGATACTAGGTTAATTTTACAAGAAAATAAATTATTTTTTAAATTAAAATTTTATTTATTTTAAAAAGATTTTTAGTATTTATTTGCTTTTTTTTGTATATAGTTATAACATGATGCTTTGAGAGATATATACATATATATGTAGGTATGTATGTATGTATAGAAGTGATTACTACAGTCAAGTAAATTAGCACATCTGTTATGTCATGCAGTTGGAAATTCGCTAGGAGAGTAGATTTTTGGTACTCTTATCACAAATTCTTTGTCAGTCTTCAAAGTCACCTTCTTGATGTGGATGGACCTGCACTATTCCGGCAAAAATATCTTGAAGTTCCTTGCTATCTTTAAATTCCGTTAGTCATTTCCATGGAGATTGGGAGCGCAGGATTGAAGGCAGGAGAGATTTAGATGCTTCTGCTCATATTTTAAATTTTATCAGTCAGGATCCTCTTCTAATTCATACTTGAAAAAGCTTAAGCAAGTTTATTCAAACAGTGTTGACAATGTCTCCATCATGCACTACTCTCTCTGCTTAGTGCTGGCACTTACCAGAGAGACAGAGATGAATCAGGCACCGGTGACTGATGAGTCAAACCTCACATTAAAGGAATAATCAGATATTGCATTTGTGAAAGAACCATTTGCCTCAGAGAACAGTAACAACACAATTATGAAGAAAATAATACCAAATAGTCACTCCACTTGCAGAGTAGATGAGGGTCAATGTTTAGGAACATTGAATGGGTTAACTTCTCCCTCCCCAGTTCCCAGATAATCTAGTATGTGATACTTTAGAGAATTATTTACATAAAATGTATTGACACTTCATATTAGTGTAAATGTGGTTTCCTGTTCATTACACTACATTTTCTTAGAACAAAGAACAAGTAAATTTAACCCAGTCTATGTTGGTTTATGAGGACCACTAAAGTGAGACCTAGAGCAACAAAGCCAAAATTTTTTCACTAAAAAAAATAGTAAACATAAAGTAAGCCGAATTTTTATCCAAGATTTACAAAAACTCATTTTGATAGGAATGGATCAGACTTTTTAATCTTTTTCTTTTTTTCTCATGGTTTCTGTGGGTATCTGAATTACATGTATGGAGATTTTTAGTAGAAAAAAATGAAGTTAGGAGCAACTATTCTTGAATGTTCTTTGATTTGGGGCTGCCCTGCTTCTCACGAGATAATATAGCCTTGGAACACTATGGGTATAGAGTTTTGTGTGCTGCCAAGAAGTCCAAGAAGGAAGGGCTGGCTGGTTAGCTGGGTTGGTTAGAGCACAGTGTTGTAACACAAAGGTCAAGGGTTCAGATCCCCAAACATGCCAGCTGCCAAAAAAAAAGAAGTCCAAGAAGGAGTATGGGGACCTGCTTATGAATTTGTGGTCACTGGCCTTCTGTGCGTGACTCTGACCAAAGGGTATGAAGATTTTCCACACACTTCTGTTCTACTTTGCGTCTCAAACATCTGACACTAGCAACAAACCTTGGACCAGAGTCTCAGGTTTCTGTGAGTGGTTGTGTGATCAACATAGAGAAGCACAGCCCAGATCCCTGTTCAAGGAAGGATTTACTGCCCAGGTTGTCTGCAGACAGCCTCCAGACGTCAGCACCTTTAGGGTCACTTCAGCAGCAGAGAGCTGCCTGGCCCTGGGGCACACCTTTCATGGGGTAGCCTACATCTGAGCAAGATGGGGCAAAAGGCCTGGCCATTCTGACCAACCATAGGACAACCCCAATGGGAAATATCTGTTCCAGAGCTCCTGACAGATTGGCGGAGACATTGTCAGCCATGTATCACAGTTCACCTTCTTTCTCTGCCCAATCTGGTTACTTCCCACTTCTTCCATAGGTGTCGATCCCTAATAAAACTCTCGCACCCCAAATTCTATCTTAACATCTGCCTCCAGAGAACTTAAGTGGTGATGTGGTTTGAATATGCAAAGGTAAATGTTCTCAGGTGTTCAAGAAACTACATCAAAAACAGTAAACAAATGAGTAGAATACACCATATCAATAAATTAAAGGACAAAAATCACAACTGGCTTTTCAAAAAATCTTTCATTTATAATAGAAACACTCAACAATAAGG
Source organism: Galeopterus variegatus (assembly GCF_000696425.1). NCBI lineage: Eukaryota > Metazoa > Chordata > Mammalia > Dermoptera > Cynocephalidae > Galeopterus > Galeopterus variegatus. Next base: position 82,140 of record NW_007733091.1, on the reverse strand, counting down.
AATAGAAGGGAACTTCTTCAAACTGATAAGAGGCATCTACAAAATACAGCTAACCTCATATTTAATGATGACAGGCTAAAAGTTTTCCCCCTAAGATTAGAAACAAAGTAAAGATATCCTTGGAGTTCAGGTCTAGATGAAGCCAGTAGAGTCACCCTGGTTCACCTCCAATAAGGGAGGAAGAACTTCAAGAACCCAGAGTAAGTGCTGGGGACAATCTAAAGAAGTGAGTCACCTTTATAGACTGCCCTTAGTACCACCTCCTCCTTCTGAAAACTAATCCCAGCCTACCCTCGTTAAAGGGCCTGTCTTTGACCAACTGAGAAATACCAGAATTTATTTTCCATCAAATTTATGGCAAACATTCATTACTTATGGTTTCAATTTCAAGTAAGAACTGAATTCCTTTACCATCAATTTTTCCCCCAATTCCCATAGTCTTTTTTGTCTTCTAATGTTGACCCCAACTGCTTGTTTCTGAGACCCCATGTATGTGTTTAAGATTATGAGTACAGATGGCCCCATCTGGCCCTGTGCTCTGTGGATGGATCCCATCCTGTCATTCTTGACTCTCCTCCACCCCCTTCATCTTCCTTACTGACCTCACAGGCAGCCCTGTGAGTCAGTTAAGTCACTTTTAGCTGCAAGTGGAAGAAACTCAACTTAAACTAGCTTTGGCCAAAAGAGAAAGAGAAATATCTTAGAAAGATATTCTAGAGTATCATTTTCTGTAACTGAAAAAATAGTTGAACAACCAAGTTGCAGGAAGTGTCCCACCAGGACTTAGAGACAACTGGGGCCAGGGATGTGAATGTCCCCAGGATTGTTCTCCCCTCCTCTTGTCTGCTTCTCTCTGGGAGCCTGCTCCATCCTTATTGCAGTGATGTCCTTCAAAGCAGGAGATCATGGCCATTAGTAGTGCCTAAGCCTCCATATCAAAACTTCCATATCAGAGAGGTACACATACTATGTCTTAATTTTAATATAAAAATATCATCTCACTGGCCAAGAAATTAAAAAAATATCTAGCTCATGAGTTGCAAAGGAATGGCCAGGCCTAATCCAGTCCAGAAAGGAGTTCTGCCTATGTGGCAGGAATTTTTGTGGTCACTGCTGTTTACTTTAACTAGAACACTTTTAGACAGAATATGCACTGTCTGGTCATCCTCAGGCCCTCTCCTACTCATCAAGGTCATGCTCATGGCTTTCCCTGAAACGATCAGCTTTTAGCCCAATCTAGACTGAATTTCTTAATGACAGGCACCAGGCCGGTTTCTTTTCTCTGTGCTCAGTACCCATACCATGTCCCAGTTCAGATGCTCTCATCACAGAGAAAGGATAAGTGTTTGTGGTGATGGATATGTTAATTAGCCTGATTTCATCATCACACAGTGTATACATGCATAGAAATTTTACTCTGTACCCATAAATACATACAATTATTACACATCAATTAAAAAATAAAATTAAAAACAAAAGAAAATAAACCAAAAAAAAAAAGACCCCTGAATTTTAAATGGCTAAAGAAGCACTGCAAAGTGAATTGCCGTATCCTCTAGACTGAATTTCTTAATGACAGGCACCAGGCCGGTTTCTTTTCTCTGTGCTCAGTACCCAGCCCACTACCTGCATACCATGTCCCAGTTCAGATGCTCTCATCACAGAGAAAGGATAAATGTTTGTGGTGATGGATATGTTAATTAGCCTGATTTCATCATCACACAGTGTATACATGCATAGAAACTTTACTCTGTACCCATAAATACATACAATTATTACACATCAATTAAAAAATAAAATTAAAAACAAAAGAAAATAAACCAAAAAAAAAAAGACTCCTGAATTTTAAAAGGCTAAAGAAGCACTGCAAAGTGAATTGCCGTATCCTGCATCAGGAAAGCGTGACTCCCTCTGTGAAGTTTTGCTTTTTCACTTTTTTCTTTTCTAACACTGGCCCAGGGCCTTTACTTTGTCCTCTGTAAACTGGGTATAATAATAGCACCTCACAGAGTATTGTGTTGATTAGAGAAGATAAAGCAAATACAACACTTGGCTCTGGGCCTACCAGAGGAGCTTTCAATATGAGTAAGTCATCATTGTCACTGTCATCAGGAATACCATCTCCAAATTGCTTTTAATCTTAATATATCCCTTTTAGTCCTTCTCTCCCTATTGATAGGAACTTTCACCATGTACCTTCCTGGGCACAGCATCTCTAACCTATCCAGACACTGGAATTTAGAAAAGAGAGTGGGCCCTAGCAAGTCCCAAAGGCATAGCATAGAATGTGTTGCTCCCTGAAGAACTGGGACCACCTGAATATTTCTAACAGATTTCCCTCTTTAAACAGCCTTCCAGGAATCCCATACAGGAAGCTTCTGAGTCAAAGTCCCCTTATATACAAAGCTTAGAATAGGCTTCATTATTGAGACTGTACAGAACTTCTTTAAAATCAGCTATTCAGGGAAAACACAATTTATCATCTATGATCCTTGGTTATTAGATCTACAGATGAGGCACATGAAAACTGTGTCCTCCTTACAGATGAACTGTAAAGATTAATTAGGTGGCATCAGTCAGGTGGAGTTCTCTTGAGAATTACACATAAATATACTCACTCTTGTTATTAGGAGGATCGAAAATATTTTCTTTTCTCAGTTACTTTCATTAAAGAATCTGATTTTTCATAAGTAAACGGACGAAAAAATAGACTTTTGTATTCAACACAGCACTCCTCAAACAAACCTCAAGGAACCCATGAAGATGCTCCATGATGGGCCATCAACCTTTTAAGGGGCCACTTCTTTATGGCATGTATGCAATTTTCAATACCATGTTGATTCAATCTTTTGTTAAAGATCTACCTCAAGTTGCCTATTGATTTTTGTCAGTCTCTGGAGCAAATGCTAAAGGAGGCTTCATTGCATTTATTTACGATGTTCCTACTCCTCTATGAAACACACTTGATTTGATATACAGGAAAAAGAAAAAGGTTTCATTTACTAAGTGTTATTCTTCTCAGTCAATGTTGCATTACTTTTTTTTTTAAACACTGGAAATACAGTTCTGAATCATAGATCTTTGAAGTCTGTTTATTTCCCTAGCTTTTTTCCTTTTCCTTTTATTTTATTTTTTTTTTAACTCTCTCCAGATTTCAAAATGTATCACTAAGAAGTTTGGAAATTCTGATAACTTTCCATGTGCTTATTACTTTGTACAATAACTGCTCATGTGAATATTTGGACATTTAAAAATATTTTAGTTAAAAATTATATATTTAGGGCTTTTCATGTTTCTATTGGGTTCTTTCAATACTAATAATGTTCCCTGTCTCTTTGGTCTGGACACAGACAAGGGAGAAGGATTCTTGTGAATGGGACTTTGAAATAGTCAGTGATACTCCGGTGAGCTTCTTCTTGAGGTCTAACAAGGATGTGTGGTGTGCAATAGGATAAATTCTATGGAGAACCAGTAGACTTTCCATAAGGCAGGATTCATTTGCTAGTCTGTGCTATGGAACCAAGTTTACACAGGTCTGAAACTAGATTCTACAGGAGAAGGCAGAGCCTTACCTTGGCTCACTGCCATGCCACTTCCGAAATTCCTTTTCCCCCTCTCTCCCTTCTGACAATCTCTTCCTTTGAACAGTATGCCAGCAGTAATAATCATGGTGACGACATTAGCTGTCCCTCTTTGGTATGTGCTGGGCAGCTTACTTGTTTTTGCCATTTAATCTTCATGGCAACCTTAAGAGGAACACCAACATTGTCCCTGTTTTACAAATAAGAAGGCTGAGATTTAGAGATAATAATTAGCTTGATCAAAGTTACGCACATTTGGATCCAGGTCTGTCTCACTCCAAAACCCATACTCTTTACTCTTGTGTCACAATGCTTCTAGAAACGTGAGGTTAGAAAATCCTGGCCAAATAAGCATGATGTCAGAGTGCTATCCTTACAAATTCAGAACTCAGAAAAGGCAAGGAGTGGCCAGATTCTAGTGCAAAGTAATAAATGACAACTTGTTTTCATGAGTTTGACTTTGCAGTTAAACATAAACCCAATGCAGTTTCATGCATCTTAAGGACAGCTTTCTCCCCACAGCACTAGCTGCAAAATAGAGCGACACGCAAACACCTAAAGGGAACTTCTCATAGGCAGGCCATACTGACAGATCGTAGTCCCCTCCTCAAAAAAACAAAACCTCTCCTGCTCACCCCAACAATGCTTCATTCACCATAGAAAAGAAAAAAATTACTCCAAAAATCTAGGTGAAATTATATTATAAGTAATATGAAGGATAACAGAGAAGAAAAACAAAATACAGGGCAGGTAAACCTAGGGGCTCTGTGAAAGTAGAAGGGTCCTCAGACACCACTTTTCCAACAATAAGTTGGAAGATATATTATTAATAAGTGCATTGTTTGGGGTAAGTGTTTTTCATACCAGCTGCTAGACCCCATTCCTTTTCTCCACAATCCTCACTGAGTTAGTCTGTGCATCTGGCAGAAGCTACATCCACCACTCTTAAAAATGAAGCCCAGGCACTAATTGGATATAAGTGGCTTGATCTCAGGGACAACTGTGCAATTTCCGAACATGCATCATTGAGAGCGCTGCATGTGTTTAAAGTTGCAGACATCTCTTAATCCAGACAAAGAGAAAAGTGTGCTTGTTCCTGCACTAATTGCTGTGCATTACAAAGGCAGCCAAGTTAAGATCCATGCTTATGCTCCTTGCTCTTTGTCAATTCAGCGACTCACAAGCTTCAGCAGATTCCCCTGATAACACATTTCAACATCCCACACACTCAGGAGATTTCTGTTATTATCTAATCTCCATTCCTCTTTCTGAGATTTAAATCCATCTCTGCTCATCTTATTAACATAAGCAGAAACAGAATTGTTCTGTGTCGATACGTAACACAGGAGGGAAAAAAAACTGTAATCTAAACTTACTGCAGTTATTTCTGATTTCTAATGGGAAAGTATAGGGATAGAGATGCCATAATTCATATAATTCTTCAATTCTTCTAACCCAATTCAGAGACTGGAGGGGAGGAAATAAGTTTGAAGGCACTTCTGATTTAAAATGGCGAATAAAACACATGCATTTAGTTCTGCTCCCTCCCAAACCCCATTAAATCCCAAGTAAAGTACTATTTTAATGCATGAACTCACAAAGGAAAATGGAAGAGGAGATAATAAACTAAGATGTTGGGGGCTAGAAAGTAGATGGATGGGTGGTAACTGGCTGGGCAGACTGGGGAAAGCAGAATTCTAAATCAGCAGCAAGGAAGGCAAGAAGCAGTCTGCTTTACACTGCAGAACTCCCTGGAGGCTCAGGCACCAGCTACTTTTGAAAGAGGGAAAGATGAGACTAAAAACAGGAAGATTTGTTAGAAGAAGGTTGAAGAAGCAGTTGGCTCCCAAAGTCTTTTTCCATTGTTCTTTCTCCATCTTGGTAGAGCCCCAAGATTTATTCTCAAGAGAGGGGAGAAACGGTTCTGTACGGGGCACAGGCATAGTAAAGAGCAGGCCCTATACTGAACCCAACAGAATTATAGATCATTTATGGACTGAATATTCAGACCTCAGCCCCCAGAGGTTGGCAGCCATGCAGGGGATTACAAGAGACTTCTCTAGGGATTTTTATGAGCCAAACAGAAAAATTAAAGATATTGATATCAGAAGTTCTCTAAGAAAACAGTCCATCCAATCATCCTACAGTAAAGACCAGTAACAACAACCCTTTCCCTAGTGCATAGAGCTTCCAAATATCTTCACATTTAAAAAGCTAAATCACCAGATGGAAGAGAGAAACAAAGAGGAAATTATCAGTAAAATAATTCAAAGAAATGTCCTACACGTGAAAGACATATATCTCGGATTTAAAGCTCTGACCAGAGTAATGGTCCAGTGTAATGGATGAAAATGAAATTTCACACAGTGAAATTTCAGAATTCTAGGGAGAAAGAAAAGATGGCAGAAACTCCTAGCCAGAGGAAAAAAAACACATTTTCATAAAAAGAATGAAGAATCTGAATGGCACTGAAAATGAGAAAACAATATAGGAATGCCTTTCAAATCAATATAGGGATCAATATTGAAATCAATATAGGAAAACAACACAGGAATGTCTTCGAAATGCCTTTTAAGGAAAAAGTGATTTTTAATCTGGAAGCCTTTATATGCCCAACTACAGTCTAAGTATCCTTTATTCAAAATACTTGGGACTAGAAGTATTTCAGATTTTGGATTTTTTTTGGGGGGGGAAGGAATTTGAAGAATGCATACTGGTTGAGCATCCATAATCCAAAATTCAAATCTGAGATGCTCCAGTGAGCATTTTCTTTGAGCATCATGTTGGCACTCAAAAAGGTTTGGATTTTGGAGCATTTCAGATTTTTGGAATAGGGATGCTCAACCTGTATCATTATTTACTGTGAGGATAAAAGAAACCATTTCAGACAAAAATTCTTTTTTTTTTTTTTTTTTTTTGTCCTATTTGAGACCGGTTGCACCACGCTCAGCCAGTGAGTGCTGTGAGCGCACCGGTCATCGCTATATGGGATCCGAACCCGTGGCGGGGGAGCTGCTGCGCTCCCAGCGCCGCACTCTCCCGGTCCTATTTGAGACCGGTTGCACCACGCTCAGCCAGTGAGTGCTGTGAGCGCACCGGTCATCCCTATATGGGATCCGAACCCGTGGCGGGGGAGCTGCTGCGCTCCCAGCGCCGCACTCTCCCGAGTGCACCGCGGGCTCAGCCCGACATAAAAATTCTAAAACAAAACAAACTTATCTCTCATGTACTTTTTTCTTGGGAAGATACTGAGGAATGTGCTCCAGCAAAACAAAGGAGTAATGTAAGAAAGTGAAAAATTATGAAGTTCAGGAAACATAGGATACTACACAGGAAAGCAGAGAATAGAATCCCCAACATGACAGTAAGAGAGATGGCAGAATAAAATGTGTACAGCCTGCCAAGGAAGTCACCAGACCAGACTGGGGTAGACCAGAAGTTCCTAGGACAGATTCTACAAGAACATGGAAAACATGCCAAATAAAAAGGAAAACGCTGAGAGAAAATTTACTCCAAAGCATGAAAGCTGATGTTTCTAGGGAGATGGAAGTGGCAGGGAAGACGGCATTCCCTAGCCAGTCAAATATAAAAATATTTGACTCTTAAAACCATGTACATAAGTTTAAAAAATATATTTAAAAAACCCTAAACTTAAGGGCAGCATATATGAAAGTGGAAGACTCTGAAAATCCAGTACATTGTTAGAAGAAAACATTAATTAAACTTGAATGTACAAAAAGAGGTCAGAACTAAGCTTGGGGGTGGGGGCCAGGAAGAGGGCTGAGTTTATATAAGAAACTGGAATGCTTTTTTTTTCTACTAAGAAAGGAACAAGAATTGAGAGAAAAGAGAAAGAAGATAGAGGATAGCAAAAAGGAAATAGATTGAAGCAGGTATTAGCAAAAATAGCCAAGGGATTTGCTTTTAAGAACAAGCATATATAATATTCCATTTTCAGTTGTCTGTGTTGCTATGAGGTCAAGCCTTGTACGTCCCCAAACTTTTGAAGTCTGCCTCTTACAAAAATTCACACACATGAATAGCTTTCTTCTTTTAAAAATTTATTGAAACATAATTGATTGTACATATCTGCAGGGTACAGTATTGAATATCAACACCTGTATGCCATATGTGATGCTCAATTCAGGATAAGTAGAATATTCAGCATTATACAATGTAATAATTTTTTGTGGCCCTTTACCAATTTCTCACTACACCCCTCCCACCCTTTCTCACCTCTGGTGGCCTCAGTCACATGAATGGTTTTCTTGGCAAAACTCATGTTTCATGTCTGGGTCAACGCAGGATGGACCATATGCAATAAGCATTGTACAGGGAGATGATCCATGCACTGATTGCGGGATCATGAAGCCAGAGGAGCTCAGGGAAAATATAGGCCACCCACCCCTGCCATTAAATCCCCAGAGAGCCTGGGAGGGACACTGCCCTCCTATTACACAGCAATGGATTTTGAGCCTGTTGCACTTGAATCTTAAGGACAGAGAGCGGTAGCTGTCGGCTGGACTTAATGTGTTAACTTGCGTGTACCTGAGCCATCTCACATCTTTATTCTCTAACCTTAAGGCCAACCTCAACATGTTAAAAAAAAATCTAGAAATACACACAAATCTGATTCCAAAAGAGCTAAGAACCTTTACTAAAGGTTTCTCAAGAAGATGAGGAAAGAGGTTATAATTTACTTCACACAGATTTTCTAAAACACCTTTCTAAACATCTTGATCTGTCCCCAGAGTTTTCTACATTTGAACAGGAGCTGCTCACATCTACGTCTTCTCTGCAGCCACCTCTCAGAACTCAGCCTCGCTGGCACCCCTCACACCCCCTCTAGACCTTCCACAGCCTCCTCCTCCCCCTTCTCCATTCCAGATGCTCTCTTTTCTCAGGTAAAACCACTGGATGGTCCCCTGGCTCCTCCAGGTCTGCTTTGCACCTATCAAAGGCATGAAAGGGAATGATTCTAAGTATTTACAAATTATTTTTCCCTTCACACATAAAAGCGAAAGCTCTTTCTGTAACTGTAGTGAATGCACAACCCATATCCCCTCCCCCACCCTTCAGGACTGAGGCACTTGTTTCCACACCTGAGTTCCTCTTAGGAATTGCTCTTTCTAAGGGAGCTGCCTTGCTCTAGTCTAGGCCCTCTCCTAGGCGCAGCCCCCTTGCCTCAATCTGGAATGAGTCAGAAGATCCCTCCAGCTCCAGGGGTCCTCGGGGGACTGTCGAAGTCCTTCATGGCCACACACTGCAGTTGCACTTCTCCCCTACCAGTTAGCTTCCTGCTCACTCACAGGTGCTGTTCTCCGCACATTCTCCAATAAGCTTCCTGCAGCAAACCTCTGTCTCAGAGCAACTGGCCTAAGACAGCCAGTTACAGGCTTAAGGTAAGTTAACTGACATATATAACTATTTGAATGCACATATACCTATTCATATGCATGCATGTGTCTTTCATACATGAAAAGCAAATTAAGAAAACAAGTGTAGCAAACTTTCAAAGTGAAACAGAAATGCTCGAGTAAGACAGGTGGCTGGACAGATGGGGTGGCTGGTAGCAAAAGAGAACACATGGAAAGGAAGGGAAACTCAGAGTCAGTTTTGAAGAATTAGCCGAGGTCTAGCCCTAAGCATCTTATTCAAGTCCCAAGGAGGGAGGACTCATATGCGGAAATGGAAAGAGTGGCTTTTCCTCAAAGTATCTGTGAGATGTGGAGAAGTAGAGGCAGCTCTGCTTTGGGCTTTGTCTAAGTATCCCTTCACACATAAAAGCGAAAGCTCTTTCTGTAACTGTAGTGAATGCACAACCCATATCCCCTCCCCCACCCTTCAGGACTGAGGCACTTGTTTCCACACCTGAGTTCCTCTTAGGAATTGCTCTTTCTAAGGGAGCTGCCTTGCTCTAGTCTAGGCCCTCTCCTAGGCGCAGCCCCCTTGCCTCAATCTGGAATGAGTCAGAAGATCCCTCCAGCTCCAGGGGTCCTCGGGGGACTGTCGAAGTCCTTCATGGCCACACACTGCAGTTGCACTTCTCCCCTACCAGTTAGCTTCCTGCTCACTCACAGGTGCTGTTCTCCGCACATTCTCCAATAAGCTTCCTGCAGCAAACCTCTGTCTCAGAGCAACTGGCCTAAGACAGCCAGTTACAGGCTTAAGGTAAGTTAACTGACATATATAACTATTTGAATGCACATATACCTATTCATATGCATGCATGTGTCTTTCATACATGAAAAGCAAATTAAGAAAACAAGTGTAGCAAACTTTCAAAATGAAACAGAAATGCTCGAGTAAGACAGGTGGCTGGAGAGATGGGGTGGCTGGTAGCAAAAGAGAACACATGGAAAGGAAGGGAAACTCAGAGTCAGTTTTGAAGAATTAGCCGAGGTCCAGCCCTAAGCATCTTGTTCAAGTCCCAAGGAGGGAGGACTCATATGCGGGAATGGAAAGAGTGGCTTTTCCTCAAAGTATCTGTGAGATGTGGAGAAGTAGAGGCAGCTCTGCTTTGGGCTTTGTCTAAGTATGACATCAATAGGACGTGAGAGATTTGCCCCTTCAGCAATACAATGCAGTGTTAGCACTAGCCCCCTGGGATGCTGGCACAGGGCCACAAGGACACATTACAAAAGGCAACACCTCCAGTAATGGGAGGTGGTGTAGATATACATATGGTAGCTGTGGCACAGACAGGACACCCTCATGACCCTACTAGCCATATCAGAGGAAGAGAGGGAAGTAGAGAAGAAGTAAAGGGAAAATGGCAGATGTAAGTAGCATCTGAGAAGACTTGTTCTAGAACATTCTTGGGTCATCCCTTAGATATTCTATAAATATCCAGAGGAATTTTATGGTAGGAAGATTAAGTTCCCACTCTAGAAATATGTTTTACACACACAAACATGGACACACACACACATCCCAGCACCAAATCTGAGCTGATATCCAGAGTACAATAGACAACTAATATTCATTTATAACTGTCCTAATTATATTCCGTTACTAAAGCCAATTGTTTGTTTCAACTAGAAAATCTGCCCTACTGAAGACATTAGCACCCAAAGACGATTGATAATGGGTTTGCATTTCCACAAGTGTGTTTGAATTTCAGTTATCTGACATCTAGCAGTAGGGAATTACTATTTGCATTTTCAGGTACAGACATCTGGAATTCAAGCATGAGATTGAACACAATTATCTTTCACAATAAAAGTAAACAGAGCTCGGCATGAATCTGCTAATTGTTCTTTCCCACTGAGCTACAATTTTTAGTCAGAATAGATACATAAAAGAGTTAGCACCAATCTGTCCATTCTTCTCTTGAAGGCCAAAGTTATCTTTTCAAAGTCTAAGCCACATTATTTCACTCTCCTGTGTAAAAGCCTCCAATGGAGAATAAAATGCAAATTCCTTGTTATGGTAGCCAAGGCTCTAGATCAGTGGGTCTCAAACTTGAGTATGTATCAGAGTTACCTGGAAGGCTGGTTAAAACAGATTGCGGGGTCCCACCCCCCAGAGACTCTGAATCTGTAGGTCTGGGGTGGGGCCTGAAATTTTTTTTTTTTTTGTCTTTCGTGACCGGTAAGGGGATCGCCACCCTCGGCTCGGTGTTGTCCGCACCCCGCTCAGCCAGTGAGCGCTCAGCCAGTGAGCGCACCGGCCATCCCTACATAGGATCCGAACCCGTGGCGGGAGCACTGCTGTGCTCCCAGCGCCGCACTCACCCGAGTGCGCCACAGGGGCGGCCCAGGGCCTGAGAATTTGCATTACTACGAACTCCCTGCTGATGCTGATGCTGCTGGTCTGGGGACCACCTTCTGAGAACCTGTGGAATCTCCAGCTTCATCTCATCCTCTCCCTCTTGCCCACCATGCTTCAGCCACACTGAAAACAGAGCTCGGCATGAATCTGCTAATTGTTCTTTCCCACTGAGCTACAATTTTTAGTCAGAATAGATACATAAAAGAGTTAGCACCAATCTGTCCATTCTTCTCTTGAAGGCCAAAGTTATCTTTTCAAAGTCTAAGCCACATTATTTCACTCTCCTGTGTAAAAGCCTCCAATGGAGAATAAAATGCAAATTCCTTGTTATGGTAGCCAAGGCTCTAGATCAGTGGGTCTCAAACTTGAGTATGTATCAGAGTTACCTGGAAGGCTGGTTAAAACAGATTGCGGGGTCCCACCCCCCAGAGACTCTGAATCTGTAGGTCTGGGGTGGGGCCTGAAATTTTTTTTTTTTTTGTCTTTCGTGACCGGTAAGGGGATCGCCACCCTCGGCTCGGTGTTGTCCGCACCCCGCTCAGCCAGTGAGCGCTCAGCCAGTGAGCGCACCGGCCATCCCTACATAGGATCCGAACCCGTGGCGGGAGCGCTGCTGTGCTCCCAGCGCCACACTCACCCGAGTGCGCCACAGGGGCGGCCCAGGGCCTGAGAATTTGCATTACTACGAACTCCCCGCTGATGCTGATGCTGCTGGTCTGGGGACCACCTTCTGAGAACCTGTGGAATCTCCAGCTTCATTTCATCCTCTCCCTCTTGCCCACCATGCTTCAGCCACACTGGTTTTTTTTTTTAGCTGAAAATGTAAATGATCCAGGTTGTATACAAACCAATAGGTTGATTCATTCTTTATGAAACATGCAAAGTTTCCTATATATGTGGCCCTGAAAAGTTGCCAATTGAAGAGAGCCTTTTCCCTGATGAGTGGCCCTTTGTGTAACACCTCTCACTGTACAGTCATTGACATGAAACACATGCCATGCACAGCTGCCTAAATCTGTACCACAGACTGGCTTTAAAACAAATTTCAATGGAGAATCCTATATTGGTGAGCTGCAATTGAATTGGAAGTTCCTTTGAGAAATAACCCAGCAATAACTAGTTTTAAAGTATCGCCTTGCAATATACAAATATACCATGATTTGTTTCTTTGCACTCAGCTCACCTGACCTAGACCCATTCCTCCACAACTGTTTTTGTTATATCTACATAGTAATAGTAGCTACCTTGTATTTTCTAAATTTGTCAAGGTAGATACATACATGCAAAAGACCAGGTTCTTCCCATTGTGTTCATGGATTGTTACCCCTTAGGAAACCCATAAGAATTCCTACACCTCACAGTTTTGGACACATGCTTTCTTTAAGTTCTAATAGTACAAATGAATGTTGAAATTATTTTTTTTAACAAAACATGGGAGAATAAAAAGCTTTCATATCGATGCAAGAGCTTCTAAGCTTCTCTGTGAATCTTCTCAGTGAGTTGCTATAATACTTTCTCTTATCTCCTTAAATACAAAGCCCATGATGACGAACTAAGAGCTGGGAAATATTAACATATGATTTCAATGGCATATGATGTAAACATCTTTTCACTGATGGCAATTACATTTGGAAAATGTATTCTTTGCCTGCCCTCCATCCCAGGCCCCATCAGTAGCAAGTAGCAATTTTCCTGTCAATTCTACTTGCCCAATATCTATTGTATACTTCCTTCAGTTAATCTTTATTATCTCCCACCTTCATTACATGCGGCAGAGCCTGACTAGTTATACACCAAACCAGTTCCCTTCTCCTCCTGGGCAGTACCTAGACTACATTTATCAGACTCCCTTGCAGTTAGCTGAGGCCATGTGATTGCATTCTGGCTAATGGAATGCATGTGGAAGTGCTGTCTGCTCCTTCTGGTTGGTCCACAGAACCCTCTTTTCCAATCCACGAGTTGGGATGGAGGAAACTCTAAAGACCTAGAAGATGGGTAAGTGAAAACAGATAAGAAGGCTAGAGGCTTGAGTCATACTTTGTAGGAGAGCTGCTTGTGCAAATGAGTCACCCAACCAGAAACACCTGCAGTGGACTGTGCAAAAATGAAAGGCAAACTGACATGGTATTGACACTCAAATGTCGGTATATTTGATACAGTAGATAGAGTATATGACTAATACACTACTAAAGTAGCCTCAGTTTCCAGCTTCTCATCTCTCCATCCCATTGTCCATACTGAAATTATGTTTCTCTTCCCAAAATTTACCACTCTTTAACCATTACCCCTGCAATGGTTCAAATGTTTGTCACTTCCAAAACTCATTTGGAAACTTAATCCCCATCATAAGACTATTAAGAGGGTAGGAAATCTAACTATGGTATTTGAAAGGTGGGACCTTTAAGAGATGATTGGGTCATGAGGGCACTGCCCTCATTAATGAATTAATTCATTCATGGACTAGTGAATTAATAGATTAATATATTATCATGGGAGTGGGAATGGTGGTTTTATAAGAAGAGGAAGAGAGACCCAAACTGGTACACTTGCCTCCTTGCCTTGTGATGCCCTGTGCCAACAGAGGACTCTGCAGATGAGGACCAGCAAGATGGCCCTCACCAGATGCACCCTCTTGACCTTGGACTTCCCAGTCTTCAGAACTGTAAGAAATAAATTTTTTTCTTTATAAATTACCTATTTCCAGGCATTCTGTTATAGGCAACAGAAAACAGGCATAGACAACCTCCATTAAAAAATTATTCATAGATGTATTGAATAGACAGTTGCTGAGCATCTATTATGTTCCAAAGCTAATTTCTTACAGAATCATACAGCTGAAATCTCTTCACCTGGCTTTCTGGGATCTCCATTTGTGTTTACAAGTTTGCTTCTCATTACACACCCCACCCACTCTGCATGTCTCTAATTCCTGACAATCCAAATTATTTGCTATTCTTGACATATGATTTAGAATGTTTGCGTGGACGCTTTTGATTCCTTTGTCTTCTCTGTGTTTCTAAATCTTACATTTCCTTTAAGCTCCACTACCATTACCAGAAAGCTGCATTTCTCTGAACCCCTAGCTGGCTGAATTTCTCTCCTCTCCACCTCTCCACTCTCCCTCTGCCTCTCTCCTCTAACTTCCACGGAGTTTTATCTGTTTCTCTTCATAAGTTCTGCAAGTGCAGGGAGAATGGATCCACATCTGCCTTGTTCACCATTGCATCCCTTGGAACTAGCACTGTGTCTGGCACATAGCAGATACTTTGTTGAATGACTACCACTTAGTTCATTCAGGCTTAGCATAGGGCCAGCAGTTAAATATACAATTATTTAATAAATGTGAAATCCACACTTCCACCAGTTTACATAAGTCTACAGTTTAATACCTTATGGTAGTTTTACTTTTCCCTCCAAATATCTGTTCTTCATTAGCACTCTCTGTCTCAGTGGTGGCTTTCCATCACTCTAGTTGCCTAAACCAGAAACCTAGAATGATTCTTCTTTCCCCCTCACTGCCTTAGCCAATCCCTACTGATGCTACTTCCTAAGCAGGACTTGAATGCACCCTGTCTTCTTCAGCCCCTGCTCCCTTAGTGCAGGCTGACATTGTCACCAAACTGGCCTTACTGCCTTTAGCCTGGCACTTAAACTCCCCACACCCAAAGTCCACTAGCTATACAGCAGCCAATTGGTCTTTCTAAAATCAAATACAAATTTGATCTTATTCTACACCTCTTTAAAGTACTGAAAAGGCTCTCTACTTACTTCACAATTAAGCTCTAGGTAAAGTAAGCACGGATTACCCAGAATTTTATAAATTGATTGCTTCATTAACTTGACAAATATATGGGAAGCACCATTTTTAAGTGCTAGATAATATTCTTGGTACTGGAGGATACAATGGTGAACAAAACAAAATCTGTGCACATTCTAGTGTGGAGATACACAATCTATAAAGAAAAAGCAGGCCTGTTATTTAGCATGTTAGAAGGTTACAAGTTATATGGGGAAAATAGAGCAAATAATGGAGTCTACAAGTGCAGATTTGGAGGAAAGATTACAATTTAAAGGGGGAGCTCAGGGTAGGCCTTTATTGAGAAGGTGTGAAAGAGAATGAACTATGCAGATAGAGGAAGCAGCCAGTGCTAAGCCCTGGGGCAGAGGCGTGTATAGATTGTATAAAAAGGCTGATCATATAAGCCCTTGGTAATCTTTGTTTCAGCCACAAAGACCTACTTCTAGCTCCTATTAGTGCCATTCTTTCTCTCCTGGACATGTGCATTGTTATTCTGTCTGTTCAGAAGGCTCTTCTCTTTCCCCTTTCCCATCTAACTCCTCCTCATCCTTTAGGGTTCAGCAGGCACTGCCATTCTCTCACACATAAATCACCAGAGGTGAGGCCTGGAGTCTGCATTTCTGACAAACTCCCAGGTGATGCAAATGCTGACAGTCTATGAGTCACATGAGTAGCCAGTCACTAAAGTTGGTCAGTGGTTCTCAACCTTGGGTCATATCAGAACCACCCGGGGAACTTTCAAATACCTCCCTTACCCATCAACAGTGTCATCAAACCCAAAGTTCTGAGAGTGGGATTCAAGGTATCAGTATATTGTCAAGCTCCCCGGGTAATTCCATTGTGCAGGCAGGTTGAGAACCTGTGAAGTATCTAAGGATCATTTCTCACTCAGAAACCTATCACTGGGATGGCCAGGTCTTCCAGGACAGGGCATCACTGATACCTACTGGGCATGACATGGTCTTTGCTATTCTAGACAGGTCTGTAGCACAGTGGTTCTGATCATGGGCTGTAGAAATAACAGGTGTAGCTTTGTTGATTGATGGGCAAGTTGCTTCACTTCTCTCGGGCTCAATTTCTTCATCTCTAAAATGAGTCATTATGTCTAACATGTAAGTTGTTGGTCTATAGAAGGATTTAAAAGGTTATTATGCCCAGCACTTCAAGGTAGCAGAGGCCAGCAATTTAAGGATGCTGGCTGATATTAAATGTGAAATTTTGCAGCATTGCACATTTTTTTTTTTTTTTAATTATTGTCAAGCAAAGATGCTGGTTTGTTCTCTTGCTTTCCTTCTGAAGAGCAGCCACATGGAAAATAACAACAGCCACTAGGGAAGCTTGGATCAGTTTAAGCGCCATCAGGGGAACTCTTTCCAATAGTTAATTTCCTCTTTTGTCCTCAGCTCCCAAAGCTATCATGGGAGGAAGCCACTACTTTATGAAACGTTTGCCCAAGATGATAGGCAGTAATTCCAAGTAGACTTTCAGCAAACAGACCCTTTCCTATCCCCTGTCACCCTTGTGCATTATAAGCAAAGCTGATACACTCACAAGAAGTAATGCTCTTCATTTGCTAGTGGTGGATTATAGTTTTGATTGCTTTACATGAATCACTCTCTTAGTGGAAGCTGCAAGAGCAATGAAATCACTAGATGTTCCCATCTAATTAGTAAGTCATGAGCACATTTGTCTTTTGGTGTTTGAGGAAGGGATCAGGGAGCCAACAAGTCCACGTTTCCACTTCAACTAAGCCCTGGGCACCCTGAGAAGTAACAGCCACACTCAAACCTGTCTGTCCTGTTCATTTCCCCTCAGCCTTCCATTAATTCACTGATTTATGTATCTTCTCTACTCCCATGACTTCACTCACACTGAAGTGTTATCTTCTCTCCCACATGCAAAATTTGAGAAGTGTTTTCCCTGGAAATAATATTACAAAGACTGGTTGGATTCCATAATATTATTAGTACAGTTAATTCAGTTAATATATGTAAAATACTTTAAATAGTGGCTTGTACTTGGTGTGTGCACTATTAATGTTTGGCATTAATATAATTATTATTATTGCCATTATAATGGAGGATCAGCTACATTATACTTCGTATAGGCTTTTGTGGGCTGACCTGTATTTCTGACAACTTATAATAATTATATATATGGGCCGGCCCGGTGGCGCACTGGATAGTGCGCCGCTTGGGAAGCACGGCAGCGCTCCCGCCCGAGAGTTCGGATCCCACATACAGACCGGTTCCTGCTCATTGGTTGAGCGAGGCGCGGGAGCAACACCGAGGGTTGCGATCCGTTGCCGGACACGGAAAAAGACAAAAGACAAAAATAATAATAATAATAAAATTAAAAAAAATAAAAAAACCTTCCGAGCATTAAGCATTATGCTAAGGATGTACTCTATCTCAGCTAATTCTCACAATAGCCCTATAGGGAAGGTACTATTATTCCTCATTTAAACAATGAAGCACCTGAAGCTCAGGGAGGTTAAAGAACCTACTCAAGGTTACACAGCTAGGGTGAGACCTAGGATTCAAACACATGGCTATTCTGTGCTTAAGCCTGTTCTCTTAGCCACGATGCTCAACTTCCTAACAGAACAATGCTTGGTCCGCGCTCTCCATTTCTGCTGTTCTCAGCATCTATCTACAGAAAGTAAAGGACTCCAGGAGTGGCAAAGAGTTTGGAAGGTGGTGTCCTGGGTGGGATGGGATCCTGGAACAGAAAATAGACATTAGGTAAAAACTAAAGAAACCTGAATAAAGTATGAACTTTTTAATAATATTGTATCAGTACTGGTTCATCAGTTGTGACAAATGTATCATAGTAATGTTAACAATAAGGGAAATTAGGTAAGAGTTACAAAAATACTCTGTGATATTCTTGCAATGTTTCTGTAAATAATAAACTCTCCTAAAATAAAATGTTTTTTTAAGTCAATGAATCCTTGCTCAAGGTCATACTTGGAACAGTATAATATTTCAAACTATAAATAAAGTCTCATAGTAAAGATAAAAAAGGGGATTACATTACACATTTGATTAAGGATTTCCTGTGCATTTGGGAGCTTGGGGGCATATAACAGTTTCTGAGTTTTTTAATCCAAATTATCCACTTTCTAAAACATCTCAATAAGTAAGTTTGGTGAAATGGTTATAAAGCAGCATCCTAGAATTCCATGGTAATTTCTTCCTCTGGAATTTTAACCAAGGTAAAGAACATTTGATCCATTGTTTAAAAAACAAACACTATAATGAAACAGAGAATCTGTTATGTAGAATATGAAGACTGGGAACCCTATACCAACTATTCTGAGAAAAGCCTTTTTCCTCAAATGTGCCAAAGCAATGTTAAGGATCAGTGCAGCCTAATTCCAAATGTATGAAAAGAAGTGAGTATTCAGTTCAATGTTGGTGTGCTCATAATATAACTCTAATACTCTGTACTTTTCAAATAGGAAGCCCTGAATACATACATATCTTGGCTACCTAAAGAGGTCCATGCAGGGAGGAAGTTAAGTACCATGGAATTCCCTGGTGGCCCGTGAAAAAAAGTAGGTTGAGAGAGAAAGCCTAGTAATAACAATTCTTTAAGACACTCTGCAAAGTCCAGGGATTCAGTCCTTCCTAGTTAGTAGAACAATTTTAAAATGTTTACAATTTTTTTGACCCTTATCAAGATTGGGGTCTGTGTCCACTATGCTTGAACCCAGGGAGCTTTAGTGACTGTTTCAACCAATTACACACAGCAGAGGTGATGCAAAGCTTCCAAGTCTAGGTCATAAAAGTCAAAGTGCTTCTTCTGCCTTGCTCACAGGGAGATTTGTTCTTGAAACCTGTGACCTCTATGTCTGCTCTGGCCCTGCTGTTGTTCTAGCTCTAGCAACCATTTGACCATCACCACTTGAGAAACTCTGAGCCAAGATAACTTAGTTGAACACTTCCTGAATTCTTGGCCCACAATATCTGTGAGAGATGATATAAATTATTGTTGCTGTTTTAGGCTGCTAAGTTTTGAGGTAATGTATTATGCAGCAATAGCTAACTGGAATAATCCATTTATAATTATTCAAGAAAGAGTTGAGAAGTACAAGGTAATAATGATTCATTGTGTAGTGTCAAACCTGCCATAGAATCATATATATGAATGGTAAGTAACAGTATTTTAGTTTAAAACTATAATTATTAACTCATTACCAAGAGCCTCTGCCTTAATTTAGAAAATATTTTCTAAGCATCTCCTATATGCCAGGCACTATGACAGGCATTAGGAATTCAATGGTGTAAAAAACAAACATATACCTAGTGTCATGAGTTTATACTCTAGTGGGAGAAGTAAACAAGAAGAAGTAAATAAAGCAAATGATTACCAATTATAACTTCTATGAAGGAAACCAACAAGGTGCCTGGGAAAATCCTACTTTAGACAGGTGTTAGGAATGGGCTCTTTGAGGAGATGACATTTAAGGCAAACCTGAAGGTAAAGAAGTGACTAGTCATGTTAAGAGCAGCAGTAATGTTCCTAGAAGAGAAACAGCATGGGCAAAGGCCCTGAGGTAGAAATATGCCAGGATCAGAGTAAAAGTCAGTGTATCTTGAGCTTGATGTGTAAGAAGAGTGTAGAAGAGACACCGACTATTCCACCTTCCACAGAAGAATGCTTACTCTGTGTTGACTTGATTTGGGGAAATGGCTTTCCATGAAGAGATATCATTTCCCAACCCTTCCCCTTGCATGTAAGCATAGTCAGGTGACTGAATCCTGGCCAACAGAATGAGAGTGGACGTGCCATCACTAGAGCTGGCCTTTACAACCTCTTCAGTCTCTTTGCTTAAGTGCCAGCTGGACATTGATACCTACAGGGACCTTGAAAAGCACATGTGAAGATGCTTTCACTATCAACCTGAGCCCCTGAATGACTGCATGGAGCAGAGTCTCATCTTCTCTCCCTACTTCTACCACCTGGATTTACATGAGCAAGAAATAATCCTCTACTGTTGTTAACCCTTGAGATTTCGGGGTTTAGCTGTTACAGCAGTTAGTATTACCTTAACTGAAACAACAGAGAGTGATAAAAGATTCAGCTGGAATTCATAATAAGAGGCCATTCGAAATGGTTAGGAATTTTTATCCTGTGAGCATTGAGAACCCATTACTGTATGCAGGGAAATGAGATGATCTGATTTATGATCACTCTGGTCTCTGAAGAGATTGGTTTGAAAAGCCAAAGAGGAAAAAGTATTGTGTTTGGTTTTTACAAAGGGTCAGCATGAAATGGAAAAGTCCATTTTAAAGAAATGGAAGTCCCATGTTCTGTCAACTGGGAACCCTCAGCTTTGCCCAGAAGAGCAAAGTTCACAGAATCAGAATTTTTTTTTTTAACGTAAAGGAATAATCATCTGGTTCAATGGAGAGATTTGTACACTACCTAGCAGCTTTTAGACTTTCTGGAACTTTTAAACACTTCATGTTTTAGAAAATGTAATCTGCTCAAATATCATCTCACCCTGGCTATGTTAAAGAAAGTTATGTCAGTCTTCTCACCATTTGGGACATGTGAAAAACATTTGACTGAGCTCACAAAAAGACAGTGTGATCTTTATCAAGCTGTGCCCACTCTCCAAAAACCGAAACTGCTCCAAAAACCAAACTCTGAGCATGACCTATAGCAAATTAAGATATCATCAAATATGAGGATTTAACAAATCTAGTGGATACAGTGATATATAAATGATCCAAAGTAGACCATACTTCCAAACACAAGCCCAATGGGATCACAGGAGACAGAACACCTTGGTTGGCAAGGAGGGTATGTAAGGAGGTAAGGGAAGAAGAGTCAAAGCACTTATATCATATGATAATATAGGGTCTATTCTTTGCTTTACCTTACAATTGCTGTGTACTGGACCCAACTTTCATTTAAGAGTCTTTTCTGACAAAGAATCTTTAGCCAAGCACAAAGTTTAGGTGATGTTAGTTATCTTTCCACTCTACAAGATATTTTCATGAGTTATTACTCTCAATGCACCATTATAATTTGTCACAGGATATTCTAAACAGGATCCCCAAAATGTAACAGGTTAAATCAGAGACTGAAACAAGAGTCTAAAATATGTAAGGTTTGTGCTATAGTCTGGAACTACAAGAATGTTATTATTTATGTTAAGTGTACAGTCTACCAAAAGTCTTGCTTTTTCTGCAAAACTCTGGGATACCAATATTAGAGAAATATAAGCCTGTAAGTGGCTGTACAAGTGCTAAACTGAAAGAATCTACACAATCAGCAAACCCCTTTTACACACTTATTTTCCCCAGCCTCTGGTAACTACCATTTTATTTTCTGTTTGTATGAGTTTAACTTTTTTACACTACATATCTATGTGAGATCATGGTATATTTGTCTTTCTGTGCCTGGCTTATCTCACTTAACATAATGTCATCCAGTTTCATCCATATTGTCACAAATGGCAGAATTTCATTCTTTTTTAAGGCTGAATATATACCATATTTTTATATGCCATTGTGTATATATACCATATTTTTTCCTTCATTCATCCATTGATGGATGGACACGTAGGTTGATTCCATATCTCAGCTATTTTAAATAATGCTGCAATGAATGTGAGAATACAAATATCTCTTCAGAAAAATAATTTCATTTACTTTGGATATATACCCAGATGTGGGATTGCTGAATCATATGGTAGTTCTATTTTTAATTGTTTGAGAAACTGCCATACTGTTTTCCATAATAGCTGTACTAATTTACATTCCCACCAATAATGTGTAAGGGTTCCCTTTTCTCCACATCCTTGCCAATACTTGTCATCTTTTGTCTTTTTGGTCAAGAAAGTTATCCTAACAGGTGCGAGGTTATATCTCACTGTGCTTTTAATTTGCATTTCTCTGATAATTAGTAATGGTGAGCATTTTTTTCATATATCTGTCAGCCATTTGTATGTCTCCTTTTGAGAAATGTCTGTTTAGGTCCTTTGCCCATTTTTTAATCAGCTTATTTGTTGTTTTGCTATTGAGTTGAGTTCTTTATATATTTTGAATATTAACCCTTTACCAGATATATGGTTTGCAAATGTTTAAATTCTTGTATACTTTAAATTTCATTACTTTATAGCCATAATGCTTATTTCCTCCATGTGATTATAGGAAGCATTTTATATATGCTGAATTCAAAAGCCTTTTACAGACAGGTGGCTGATGAATAACCAGATCTTTAATTCATAAATTTAACTTGTTACACTTATTTGGTTTATTGTATGTAATGCACACAAACTCTGAATGATTTACACAAACTATTTTTTACTCATAAAAACATGCCAAAACCTTTCAGAGAGTTGCTTTTGTCTCCTTTTAGAGGGCTCATCCTTCAGTGTGTATAAACAAGCAAATGCTTTGATATTCAAATTAATGAAAGCAGTGGAAATGAGAAATGAATTCATCTGAAAATCATATGCTTCTTTTTGATACATATTAATGAAAAGCTCATGCACTAAAAAGTTCTTTCAGAGTGTCTACTTCTCATGCAATGAAAAACTCCCTTGTGGGTAAAAGCAGATAGAAAGGTTATTTTTACAGGTAATCACAAAATCAGAGTTCTAGTTCTTCCTCCCCCAGAATAATAAGTGGATGGAATTGTGAACTTTGAGGTGGGAGTGATATGGATTTAAGCCCTGAATTTTGTTAGCTGTGTGACATTGAACAAGTTAATTAACTTTTTTGAGCCTTAATTTATTCATCAATAATATGGAAATAACAACTACTCATTTCAAGAGTAATTTTAAGAATTGATTAATAGTGCATGTAACGTACTTAGCATAGTGCCTCGGGATTTAATTTGTTGTTCTTTTTATTAATATTATTATTACGTTGAGCAACTCTTTTTTTTCTGTGTATCGGTTTTCTCTCCTATAAAATGGGGCTGTTACCTAATCGATCTGTGAGAAATAAATGAGATGACATAGAAAATTTAAATGCTATGCAATGATAGGTGTTCTTATGAAACATACAATGCCATTTTGCCTATATTACAAAGAATAATAAAATGGCTTATTCTCTACTTTATTTCAGACTGAACATACATTCTCAAGCAATTGTGTCTCTTCTGTTAGCAATGGGGGGTTAGGTAACTTTAGTACAGGGTGGTTGAGTTTCTCCGGGCTTCACCCACAGATGGGATCACAAAAGCTGTAATAAATCAAATTTCACTGGTTCCTACGCTATCTATTCAGACAGGACCTGCAAGCAACCCCACCCTCCACCCACTTGGAGTCTGACTCAGACATGTCTGGTGGACCCCTTGTGCACTCACAATCAACTCTCTTAGTTCCTGACATTGTGGGACACTTGTCAGATTCTTCCTCTCCCACTCCAGCTCTCTTGGTCAATGTTCACAGACAGGAAAGCCATTTGAGGAGGTCCCCTTGCTGCTTCCAATGCTGCTGATGCCGCCACCACCACCCTGTCAACCACATAGAATATTCACACCAAGCATGGTGTATCTCAGTGCTCACAAAGCTGTGAATCCTCTGGCTGTGTTCAGGGAAGAGACTCTGGTTCTACACTTTCCCCTTCAGCCCTGCCACAGTGTTGCTTAGAAATGGTGTTTTCCATTGGGCTCAGATAGGGCAGATCATGAAGGCAAATGTTTCACAAAAACCATTATGTTGTACTCCCCTGACCTATTTTCTCTTCCGTCTCACCTCCAGTTTGACTCACGCAAATATAAATTAACAGGCTGGCTAGCCTGTTATCTCCACTCAGGTATGCATAGACATGGTTGGTTATAAATAAAGGTAGAGACAATGTGGGCTCAACCAGACACTCCTTCCAATGGAAAAGAGTCTACTGGTTAAAGCATATTCTGCAGAGTCAGATGGAAGATTTAACCTCCATCCTTCTTGCTTACTAACATAACATCTCTGAATCTCAACATCCTTTTCTATGAAACGGGATACTGAGGATACCTTCTGTAGTGAGTTATGGAGAGAAGTGTCTGTAAATGAGTAAAGGTATATATAACACTAAGCATAGTTCCTAGCCTATAATTAGCACTAAAAATGTCAGTATTTATAAAATGGAGTATCTTTTTACAGTATACCCTAATCTTCCTTATTGTGCATTTCCATAATGCCCAATAATATATATAAGTATAAAATTATTAAATTTTCAGTAGAATGATATACCTTGAAAATACAGGTGCTGGCTTATTCATTTGGGGGAAAGAATCCACTTTTCTGATAATCAAAGTAAGTTTCAAATGGCATTGCTATTTCCAGTATGTTTTTGCAGAATATTAAAATAATTCCTTTTGACCAACAAAACATTTTATCAAATCACTTTTCTTGATCCTTATATATCTAACATTGCACTAAAAAACATCAGATTCCTGTTTGGAGGTAAGAGGAGGATTCATTCAAACATTTACTGATAATGTATTATTTCATTATGAATTTTGTATGTACTCATTTATTCAAAAGACACAGATTGATGCCAACGACATGCTAAGCATTGCACTAGGTGCTGGCCATGTAGGGTATACAGGGGAGGAGACAGCCCTCAAGGTGGATAGATCAATATGAACAATGGTGACCTTGACATGTTAGATATGTTTAGTGGGCTGTCTTGGGCCTGAAAAGCTGAGTTAAGGGGACCAGGAGGGCAGGGGGTTGAGTAATGAATGAGAAGCCTGGCTTGACTGATGTGGTAGGAGTAGCGGAGAATCATAACCACCCAGACTTCAGATTCCCCCCTCTCCACCACTCCTCTGTGACTAACTCTTCGGTCTACCCCACCTCCATCCAGAGACATGATCTCACCACTCTACAGACATGATCGTGATCTCCTTACCTGCATCTCCGGCTCTTCCTCACCTACTGAACTACCTCTTAGAATTTCTGAGTTAGAGTAATTGATTAATTCTTCCTCTTGGCTCTTGTATATAAACTCCCTTCTTACTTTTCCTAGTACATTTGCCCTGCTCAGACTAGATATTGGTACAGGCTCATTCTCATCTTGTTTAGTCTTGCATCCTTACAATAATTCTGGGTCCACTGCCACTGCACCCACTCATCCCTCTAACTGGAATCACTCCAACAAGCATAAAATCTTGCTGGAGAAAGGCCTCTATAAGTTCAGGGTCCTCCTTTTCTCTGAGGTGTTGTCTACACTCGGGGGGGCTTCCATGGTGAAAAGGCACCAGGGTGAGGGCACTGATCCTGGAGCTGATTATAAATTAAACAGATAATCATAAATGACAGATGATCATCTCTGCTTGGTCTTCCAATATTGGTCCACTCGGGTTGTTGCTAATTGTCCATAGCCGCAAGCACAGGGCCTCTGTGGCCCTCTATGCCACATCTATGCCACACCTGGGTTCTCAGTAAACATATGACTGCTCTCCTGCCCATAGTCGGGGGAATCTGTGATGTTCTCTCAGCCTCATCTGCCTGGACACAACACCAGTCGTTTTCCCTCTCCTGTAACAATCTGGCTGATGGGCTTCCTAGGAATGGAGGTGGTGGGTGGGAGAAGCAATTTAAATGACCAGGGCTAGTGGTCCAGAAGGAACAAGCCCTGCTGCTCTTGGATCCCCAAATCTATCTTCTCTTTATCAGCCCCCACCCGGTCTCTGCTTGCGTAAGGTGTAGAGCTCTTCGTCAGATCCAGTCCTCAGCTGAGTTCTCCAGCTCTCTGCATCACAAGACGTTTGTGGAATATAAAACAAAAACAAGCTTGGAAAAGTAAGGAACATCTCTTTCCTTCCCTCCTCCCATGGCCGAAGAGTGTTACAACCTCGGACAGGTGGAGTGGCTCAGGCTTTTCTACTGTGAGACGTGGGGTCATTATTTCTTGGTAGTACATTGTAAATTTGTCTGAAATTTTTCTTATTCTCTTTCTTATTCTGGCTAACAGGAAATATCCCTTTCTTTTCTTCCTTGGTCAAATGGGCAGGGTGTGAGTGACCCAAAGGAGAAAAAAGAGGGAACTTGAGATCTGGGACTTTCAAATTTCTTTCTAAGTACTCCCAACATGTCACCAGGGAAGAAAGAGAGAACAAGATTAAAGTCAACATTTCTCTTCAGGAGGATTTGAGCATAAGAGACAATATAAAAAGGCCTGTGTCCCAATAGCATTTATGAAAACTGTTTCTTCTTAGCTGACAACCAAACCCTGGGAGTAACTGAGTCAGAAAGTAATAAGGGTCACCACTGGTATCGGTGACTTCTGCAGCTGAGTACTGAGTCATACAGCCAAGAGCTGAATGACCACTCAGAGACTGGATTAAGACATTTTAAATAGCACCAAAACATCTGTCAAAATAAAATTTTACCAGCTTTATAAATAACCAAAATTAAAAGGAGACTAGAGACATGTGAGTATCTATCACAGAATGCTAAAGGTATATATGTGTGTGTGTATTTTATTTATATATATATAATTTATTTGATCATGGATTATACTCAGGTAGAACCCATGGCCAATACAAGGACTGAAAATATTTAACACTAGTTGGGAAGTTCAACTATATCTGGGTATGTATGAGATCTTGGGTCCACTTGGCAATGAAGGGACCAGATATTCCAGATCACACTAGATTCCTTGACCCTCCACTGAGTTGTCCTAAACCCATGAGATGGCCTCAGAACATGCAGATGACCTGAGAATGACTGAAACTGGAAGGTACTCTTGTCTTAGATAAAGAGGATGCTGTTGGTGCAGCCTGGTACAGATCTGATAGAAACACATGGCCAGAAAAAAAGAACTGGGGAACAGAAATAACCCAAGACAGTGTTAATGAAATAGCAGAATGAAGGAGAGACATCAAAAAACATTCTCTGTAAAAGTTACTGTGGTCCTGAGGAACAAATAACACTTTCAGGGGAATATATGACACATAATCCTATGGGTCAAGTATCCAGTACATACTTCTAGAAGGAATTAGGGATGTTTCACTTGTAAAATATAATCCACAGAGAGAACTAAAAGCTGTTTCACCTCACCAAAATAATCAAAATAGGACCAATTAGTAAAAGCTACAGAAAGACAGATTTCAAAGACACTTAAGATATAATGTTTTAACAACTGAAAGATGAGGATATGCAATGAAGTGATTAAGAACACAGGCTTAAAGTCAAAAATCATGGATTTGAATCTTGAAGTTTAACATGTACGAATTGTATTCTTCAACATCTCTGGAATTCTTTTCCCATCTAAAAACTATGGATAATAGTAGTATGTCCTTCCACAGGATGAGTGAGGTAATACACAGAAAGCATTTACACAGACTCTGGCACTTAAGAAGACTCGATAAATGGAAGCTGTCATTATTGGTGCTGTTGTCTTAATAACTTGAGTAAAGTAGAAGTTGTCAACTACATGTAGAGTTAGCTTTGGGAAACATGATATAAATTCTAAACGTGTTATAAGTAAACAATGGCTTTAAACTTGACATCTCAAAAGAGATGAAGTTAATTGTGTCCACTGGCAAGAGAAGCCTCAGAACATGTACAGCTTAGCTGTTCACCGTATTTCTCAATTCTACCCATGTGATGTGGAATCGTGTAGTCCAACACAATAAACCAGACAGATCAATAAAATTAAAACAAGAATTCCCAGATCAGGTAATGCAGGGGGAAAAAAAAACCTATCAAATTGGATTATGACATTAAGGGCTTCTGTGTGTGTGTTGAAAATATCTGTAAGTGATTTTATATGACCTAAAGCGGAATATAAAGAGCCAGTGATTACATAAATCATGGAGCAGGAAGATAGCACAGTATTTAAGGATATTCAAGACAATGAGTAAGCATAAAGCTGCCATTTGAAATGAGAGTGTCTAATCCAATTCTATAAGGAAATGATTATCTGATCTTTTGATTTACTTGAAACACTTGGCCAGACTGCTTTTAGAAAGATAAACACAACTGTCTCAGCTGGAGACTTAAAGGTAAGCTCTGTCTTGAATGAAATAAGAACTCACTCACAATGCATTTCATAACCTATTACTTGGTTTTAAAGATTGTCTTTATTAGGTGGTTGTCAGAAGGATGCTTCCCACATTAGCATGTGAGAGGAAAGACTAATACATTTAGATATTTTTCGGTTGTTAGCATAAAAACTCAAAAACAAATTAATGTTACAGATGATCCCATACAAGATGCAAAAATCTGGCAAGGAAATCAGAACTTGATTTTATTCAGTGTGAAAACCTCCACCTCAGTGATAACCTCTTTATGCAACCATTGATTCAAGTAAAAGAGGCTCGAAATCCTAGAAAATGAACCAATGAACTAAGTTAAGCAGTCTATGTGAAACCTTTTGTTTATGAAATGGCCATGTTGCTACTGAGGAGCACAGAAAAAGTGCCTCGCTCCACTCCCGCCACAGACCGTCAGCCTTCGTGCTCGCAGCAGGCCGGGCTCTCCTTGTCTGATTCCTGCTGGTTCAGCTCCTAATGGCCTTCCTCAATTCTCATTCTGCCTTTTCACTTTTGGCTGACACAGCAGATGCACACGGAAGAGGTCTGCAGTTTAGCAGGAGTCAGAGACGTGAAACAAAGAAGGATCCTCTATTATTTATTTATTTGTTTGTTTATTTATTTGCAATTCTCTCCAACTGAAGGTCAAAAATTTCAGTGGCTGGCACCTAGGAAAGGCACTGGAACAAATCAATTTTCAATAACCTCAGGGATCACAGGGCACTGGATAATAAGCAAGAAGTCTTTGTGACAACAAATCTTGACTAAAAGAAAGGTTTGTGCAAAGCACAGCTGAAGACAGGTAGGAAGGCCTAACAGAAATATTATACCTTGACTCCAGTTCACCGATTGCATTTTAGATTCTGTTCCAATTGACTGTATCATCAACACGCTTCAGAAATGTTGTTGGAACTATTTTACAATGCAGGTTAAAGGTGCCCAAAGAAGTGGGTGGATGAGAGGAACTTGGGAAACTAACTTGGGAATCTAAAGCCTTTGTGAAAGTCAGGTTATAGAATTCAGGCTATTAGGGGGATTAAATTTCATTGGGAAATTGTGGTTCCAATATGGACAAGACATTCACATTAATAGTTTTTGACATTGAAGGACATGGTAAATAGAGTTTAATATTTCCCTTTCTCGAGATTATTTAAAGTACCAGAGGCCAGCATATGCTTCTAGTTTCTTACTGAATAAAATCTTGTCTTTTCAGCCTGATACACAAGGTAATTTATGATCAATCCCCAGACAACCCTTTAAACTGGCTTTTTTCCTTACCACTTCCAAATCCTTTACTTCAGCCACACAAAAGTACTTCCTTTATATTTGTTGATTCATTTCTTGATTCATATACTCATTCATTTATTCAACATACAATTGTTGAATAAATTGTATTTATTTATCTAAAAAATCTGGGCTATCATTACCCCCAGAGCAGGCACATGAATGCTCTGCGGAAGCATTTGAATTTAATTCCTGAAGGAAAAGGAGGTTACATGGGCCGGCCCGGTGGCGCACTGCTACAGTGCGCTGCTTGGGAGCGCGGAAGCGCTCCCGCCAAGGGTTCGGATCCCACATACAGACCGGTTCCCGCTCACTGGCTGAGCGAGGTGCGGGTGCGACACTGAGGGTTGTGATCCCGTTGCCGGTCCCAGCCCGGTATGGGCATGACACTGAGGATTGCGATCCGTTGCCGGACACGAAAAAAGACAAAAAAAGGAAAAAAAAAATAAAAAAAAAAACCTGAGATGCGGGCGCGACACTGAGGGTTGCGGTCCGTTGCCGGACACGAAAAAAGACAAAAAAAAAAGGAGGTTACACAAAGAACATGAAAATTCGAGGGATTTTTGTCATGGGATTGACTTGTTCTGATTTTTATTTTGGAATTATAACTTTGGAAGCACTAGAGTAGGTGGCGTGTGGCAGGAGAGTTAATAGTGGTCACAGAAGATATCGTAAGGATCCAAGCAAGGAATTATAATAATCTAAATGAATCTTGTGGTGATGGGCATGGGAAAATATGAAATTAATATGAGAGACATTTAGGAGTCAAAGTAATGGGGGTTTGGTGACTGATTTTTAAAAAGAAACGAGAAAGAGGAAGATTCCAAGAGGAGACCTGGTGCTCTGTCAAGTAGTGAGATAATGGTGGTGCCGTTATGTGAAATGGGAAGTGTTGGAAAAGCAGGTTCATGGGGGAAGGCAAATGCTTTTCCACATTCTGTTTTAGGAACTGTGTGACATCCAAGTTGAGATGCTATCAGGCCATTTAACATGTGAATCTGGGCTCTGCTGAGCAGAAATATAAAAAATGAATTAATGTAAAGTTTTTATTTTGTTCCATTTCTGTCCTGCCCTTATATTTTCCCCTGACTGATCAAAGACCTTAAGTGCTAATATTTTTCTTTTAACACCAACTTAGAAGTATTTGTAAGATACTGGAATACGGGCAACTGTTGTTGAATGAGTAACTTGGCATAGCCTTCCTGGAGCACAGTTTAGCAGAATGAGTCTCAGTTAAAAGCATGTCCACCCTATGTGGTAGGTTAAACACACACACACACACACACACACACACACAGAAACACACAATGGTTTGCAACTCCAATCAAAAAGTGGGGTCTATTTATTTATACTTTGAATCTGGGCTTGGCCATAGAATTTGCTTTGGCCAACGGGATACTAGAAAATATGACCTAAACAGTGGATAGAAACGTGTTTGTACATTTGGATTTGCACTTTCTTATGCTGGGAAACCTTCTGCCACTATGTGAACAAGCCCACACTAGCCTCCTACAGAAATAAAAGACATCTCAGCCATCTCATCTGTGCCTGGTAAAGCCCTGGACAGGCTAGACTGTGGTTTCTCCACCTTGCCACTATGGACATTTGAGCCAGATGATCCTTTCTTGTGGGAGCTGTCCTGAGCTTTGCAAGATGTTCAGCTGCCGCTCTCGCCTCTACCCACTAGATGCCAGTAGCACTTCTCCTTCTCCCACGGTGACAGCCAAAAATGTCTCCAGTCAATGCCACAAGTCCTCCAGAGGCAAAATCACCACCAGTTGAAAACCATTGGTCTAGACTAAATTCATTGTCATAAAGAGATGTTCAGATATATTTTTTATAATAGTTGCAAGCAACATCTATTATGTGCTTATTGTGTCATGTATACGATGGCATACTCATGTTTATGTGGATTATGTCATTTAATTCTTACTATAAGCATAAGAGGTAGGTATTATTATTATCTATATTTTACAGACTAGAAAACTGAAGTACAGAAAAGTTAAATATGATGTCCAAGTTTATCTAGGTAGTAAGTAGTAATGCGGGGATTTAAATTCAGGCAGTATGTTTCTGGTATAACTCACTTAACTGACATTCAGTTCTGACTTTTCATTACGTACTAAAATTGGGTTACAAAAAATACGTATAATGTGATGTCATTTTATTTTTTAAAAAGAGGAGAACTGTATGTAGGCATCAAGAAAAGCCTATAAGGATATACATCAAAATGTGAACAGTGGTTATCACCGTGGGTGTTGGAATTACTGTTACATTCTTTCTGTGTCTTTAAGTTAAAAAAGGAACATCCACCTGCCTTCAAGGAGGTGCAGAGTAAGTGGAAGAGAGTAACACATGTACAAAATAGCTATAAAGCAAGAACACAAATGAAGTGAGCACAGGAGAAGCACAAAATGTAACATGAAAATTAAGTAGAGAATGATTAATTCTGATTAGAAGCAACTGAAAAGGTGGGGGACGATTTTAGTAAGTTCTCAAGCAGAGTTAAAACTTTGACAAGTGCTCATGGGAGCAGGAATATGCAGGGCATGCTTGTGGGAAGGCAGAAGTCTGATGCAGCTTGAGCGAGCAGGAGATAAGATGAGAGAGTCTGGGGCTTCATACGGGGGGATACTGAATGCCAGAGTGAAGGGCTTCGGTTTCATGAACACTGTTGAGGAATGGGACGATAATCATTAGAGATGTGTTTAGATAGATAGATAGATTAGATAGATGATAGATAGGTAGGTAGGTAGGTAGGTAGACAGACAGACAGACAGACAGACAGACAGACAGACAGACAGACAGACAGACAGACAGACAGACAGACAGACAGACAGACAGACAGACAGACAGACAGACAGACAGACAGACAGACAGACAGACAGACAGACAGACAGACAGACAGACAGACAGACAGACAGACAGACAGACAGACAGACAGACAGACAGACAGACAGACAGACAGACAGACAGACAGACAGACAGACAGACAGACAGACAGACAGACAGACAGACAGACAGACAGACAGACAGACAGACAGACAGACACAGACAGACAGAC
>NW_007733091.1:46569-48670 GCF_000696425.1 Galeopterus variegatus | reverse complement strand
ACAGACAGACAGACAGACAGACAGACAGATAGATAGATAGATAGATAGATAGATAGATAGATAGATAGATAGATAGGAAGATAGTTCAATCTATCAGACAGCAGTAGTTATAAAGAATTGGAGGGAACAGAGATGAGAAAATTTAGGATATGAGTGAAAAAAACATGGAAATATAGGGGAAAATATAGCATTGTGGAGAGCAGAGAATGGAAGCTCATCCACATCAGCTTTTAAGGGAAGATGGAGTCAGATAAGCTAAAAAAGTAGACTGAAAATAAGAAGCCATAGAGGCAAAAGGAAAACCATGAACAGATGATGTCAAGGAAGACAAAGGAGGGGACAAAGTGAACCTACAGTGACAGTGGAGTCTGGAGGAAATACGATTGACAAGGAGAAGGCTGAGGAGGCCAGGAGAGAGCAGGTGGATGGAAGGGGAGGTGTGGAGGCAGTGAGGTGAAAGGCCCAGAGGTTGGGGTCACACAAGGGTTTCAGAATTTCAGGTTCTGAAAATGGAAACAGTTCTAGTTTGTCTTGGATCGATCGATACTCCCTTTAATAGGCATCGACTCGGGCTAATTTTGACTCCTATAATATTGTTTTTTATCAGCGAGGCACTACCACTAGAGAGACCAGATCTCTCACCACCCGCTTCCGTCTTCTGGGGTCCTTCTGTCCTACCCCACACTACTCATACATATTCTTACACCATCCCCTCTCCCAGATGCTATCCCTGCTGTCTCCGCTTTTCCAGGAATAACTAAGTAGCTGAAACAATCATTTGGGAAATCTTCCTCATAGATGTCTGAATATAAAAAAATTAGACCCAAGCCCTTCTTGGAAAACTCAAATATATGTACTGTTTTCCTTGCTTTTATGTCTCATACTCATGACTTCATATTTAAAACAACCTGCTCCACGACTCCCCTCTAACATTCAGAATGGACAAAACATTTCTCCAATACGTATCTTTTATTTTTTTTCAAAAAAAGACATTAAGGAAGATTAAAATTAGCTCAGAGATCATAGATCCTGGAATTTCCTGGAATTTTTAAGGAAGCTTCTGTTTTGGTTGTTTTGGTGTGATAAACTAAAAGGAGAATTGCTTTCACCTATTACCTAACTTTTAAAAAAATAATCAAGGCTCTTAGAATCATCACTTTTTAACATATATATGCACATGACTATACATATATTAGTTACTTTTTTAGTTTGTTTTTATATAAAAATAGAATTTTATAATATCCATTACTCTATCACTTGAGAAAAAGTACACCACGGTCATTAAGAGTGCCAACTTTGGAGGCAGCCCAGCAAAGTTTACATCCTAGTTCTACCCCAAAGCATTTATGTGATCTTAGACAAGTCACTTTACCTATATCTGCTTCAGTTTTTCTCAACTGTAAATTGATACTGTGAGAAATGAATGAAGTAATACATGCAAAGTACTTGGACTAGTGCCTGGCACACGGTAGGCAGTATGTATTTTTTAGATACTATTATTAATTTTCTTTTTCCATTTGCCAAAGGATAATGGACATCCTTCCAGGTGAATAGACACAAAGCCACATTTTTTAAAATGGCATCGAATTCCAATTTATTTCTGGATTTTAGATACTAAATGCTGTACCCATGGATATGTATCCTTAAATACTCATGCCTTTATTTCCTTAGAATACCATCCCCAAAATTGGATTACTGAATGAAAATGTATGTGCATTTTCAGTTTTGAAAATATTTGCCAATTAAGATCCAAAACTGTTGTAGTAATTCACACTATCAGCAATGTTCAAGGTGTCTGTTTTCACAGACACATACACATGCCAGCACTCAATGAAAAAAATATTTTTAAATGTTTTACTACTCTTACAGTTGCAAAATGGTATCTTGAGTTTTTATTTCTTTATTCATTCATGAAATTCAGCTTCCCTTGATACAGTTATTGGCTATTTGCATTTTCTGTTTTATCATTTTCTTGTTCATACACTTTGCTCATTTTACTATTGTCTATTTCTTAACATTTTGTAGCACTTTTTGATCGTATGTTTATTTACACATTGGATGCCATATGTACTGCTAAAATTTCTTTTTTTTTTTTTTTTTC
>NW_007733091.1:16892-46362 GCF_000696425.1 Galeopterus variegatus | reverse complement strand
GCGGGAACCGGTCTCCACATGGGATCCGAACCCTCGGCGGGAGCGCCACCGCGCTCCCAAGCGGCGCACTCTCCAGTGCGCCACCAGGCCGGCCCTGTACTGCTAAAATTTCTTATATCTTAAGGCTTCATTGTCCCTACATACTTGTGAATGGCCACCCTCCAGATGATGGCTCCGAATCAAGGTCTTTCCTGGTCTCAGAGGATTTGTGGGTATTGAAGTACAAGCATTCAATGCAAATGCATTAGGAGATGTGCATATTTTCTATTACAAAATCAATGCTTCTATGAATTTCCCTGAAATGAGACAGCATCACATTAATCTTCATACTTTACCTAAAGAAAAAGAAACCTTTTCCTGAAAAGGGATTTCTGGTTCATTGTGATTTACTGTCTCACCATGAGCTCCATTTTTCTGGACAGCCTTATCCCCTAAAGTGCTGTAGTCTTCTCTAATACCTTGTAGGAACATATAAGAGACTCAGTAAGAAGTTTACACAGTTTTTGAGGACCAAGGGCTCTATCCCTGTGGCTTTTAATTAGCTCAGGGCAGGCCTGGTGCTTCCTACCTCTACCACTCACTAGACCAAAAATCATGCTGTCTCATGTCTATGCCTTTTGTCATCCCAATGAAACAATAAGCTCAGTTGTCATTTTTCATTTTGCTTTTCAGGAGCCCCAATGTTTTCTTGGACACAGAACAAGGCTATTTGGCATCTCTCCCTGTGAGTAATGATCTATTTATGGACCTGTTTCTCTGGCACATTTCTCCTGACATAGTTCTCAAGACACAGAAAAAGAAGAAACAAAGTTGGGCTAAATGGCACCTGAGCATGGCAAATGGGATGAAGAAGCAGGTGATTCACTCAATCAGTCAGTCAACAAATTTTTATTAAGTTTCTCCTATGGACTAGGCTGGGGTCCACCTAACAGTATGGAGTAATTTGAGGAAAATCACAAGACTCACCTAAGCTAAAACACTTCTTTCAATAATAAAGATTTTGTTCCTAAAGATCTTAGTAATATCTTGGCTATGATCAGTAGCCTTAGAAAAAAAAACATGGCAGTAATCAAAGGAGACAAGAAGAAAAAGAAATCGTAGAGGCTGCTCGAAGATAGGAGAGTGCTCAAGACAGACTACAGTCACAAACGTATTTGGAGACAGAATTAACCTACAGCCTGAGTATTATAAATGTATACTTTTAAAAAGCATAAGTTCTGAGCATCAAATGGTGGGGAAATCACATGGTTCAGAAATGAGGGTGGATTCATGCTAGCTACAATGGGAATGGAAAAGCAAGAGGGAAACCGAAATGACGCCATTGTAAGAGTTTAATGGAGACTGTGTGGGCTGATGAAGGAAAGGAATAGTGTGTTCTTGATACAAACCACAGAACGGCCACCACAGCGAGGCAGAGCAGGGATGCAAGACAAATATCCACAAACTGGCTAAAAGATAATTTGCTTGACACAGATACCCCTTGACATCCTTTATGTAATTTCATGTAGACTACTACTCTTTAACTAATTCTGATAACTAATCTGAAAATATCCTCAAAATAGGAACATGAGAGTTTGTAATATCCAAGAAGGAATACTGCAAAGACTTCATAGAGGAAAAGAGCAAAAGCCCCCTCCTAATCTACAACTCTGTAAATGGTTAAAAGGACTAGGTGTATGTGTGTGGCAGGAGAGGAGTCTCAGAGGAAGAATATGACTCAAAAAGCTATAAATGATTTTTCTAGGGAAGGAAAGTGAGTTATCTAGAGAGACCAATGTAATTATAGAAGGAGGGGGTTTCAAAAAGTCCCACTTTAAAGACCGTATACTAAAAGGGACACACAACCAAAACAAATGCATTAAAATAAAATAGTTACAAGGACTTTTAAGATTAGTAACAGCAAGAATAAACAAGGGAACTAAGAGTTGAGAAAATGTTAGGAGAAAAAAGTCGATTTCATTGAGTTTTGTAAGAATAAGAGAGAGAGATGAGAATCCGGGCATATGATGGAGAAAGAAAAATGGAATTGTCAATTCTCCTGTTTCCCTGGTGGGGGAAGGCCTGGAGGTATGGACTGACAAGTTGTCTGGGAGAGGGAGTGGGAGTCACGCATTAGGGATCACCAGCAAGGGCTGCCTAAAATGCCAAGAAAGTAGACAAAGACGAACGCAAGAGAGAAGTGGCTCTGGAGAAAAAGGGCAGAAGACTGGGAAAATGTCAGAGGAGAAACTATCCTGGGTGAAGTTCATACAGAGCAACTGATAAGGTGAAGTTTGTGTTTAGCAGACCCTCAGTGTGGTACATTTATAGACACATACATGCTTAAGAACGGATATGTTGGATTTTGTAGGAGTAAACCCTTTTTGGTTAGTTAATATGAATTTACGTAATGTTGGAAGAAGCTGTGATTCTTTGTTGGTTTTTAACATATCTGTATCTGGAGGGTGTTGCTGATATTTTTGTATTCCAAGATTACGGAAAGGTGACAGCAAGTGATATTTATTGAGAATGAACAACGTGCCAGAAGATTTACAGAGGGCTCAGATATTTCTTAAAACAATCATAGATGGTAGATGTTAAAAGCCCATTTTAAGAGGAGGAAATTGAAGGTCAGAGAGGTTAAATATCTTACCCACATCAAAGCTAGTAAACCAGAACTGAAAGTCATCTATTAGATCCCCAGCCAGAGATCTTCCTACTATTCTATACTCTGTCCCTGGGGCAGTACAAGGATATTGTAAACACTTCTAGCATCAGGCGGCATCATTGCTTGTGACTTGCACACACTTGGGGACAGCCTCTTATGCCATGCTAAAACATGCTTCTTCACAGCAATCATTTGGAATCTCTCATTCAGTGTGTTTTTGGCTCACTTTCTCCCTAACTATTGCCCAACTAAGTTGCTCCAATTAGACATCTAGCTTCCAGCTCTCAGAAGCTCAGAATCATTCCATGTATTCATTGCTCTTTTGGTTCACTTACTCATTCACTTTCATTCACAATTCCATTTATTAATCCATTCAACAAATATTTACTGCATACTTAAACATGACTAATAAATCAAAGGATAGGACTGTAGCCAGTTTCAGCTACTGCCTGATTGTCAAGACCTCGATCAGCCTGTTCAAGTTCTGTCTAGATGATTCATCCAGTTGAATTTTCCTGGTGATTTTGGTCAAAATGGTTTTGGTTGCTCCAATTCTACAGAGATAGAGAGCATGGGACCCTTGCTTTGGCATTGGGTTTGATGCTTTCAAACCACACAGCTATGTCTGGCAAGGCCTTGGTGCTTCTATTTTAGGTTCACATGAAGTAGCTGAACCCTTCTAGATGAACTCAGACCCCTGCCCCCTTTGCCCTTTCCATTTTCCTTCTTCACAAGCAGCTCCTCTCTTCACCCACGCAGGTTTTAAATTCAGGGCTGGGAGTGTTCTCAGCTCCTCAGGGTAATCTCAGATATTCTGTATTTAAATGGGAACATAGTCATCATAAAACTTAATAGCCTTAGGTAAGTAATTTGGGGCAAATTTGGTAAAGTGATTTCCTGTATGAATGCCAAACATATACTCTGTTTACTGTAGAACACTTCCTAGTCATTTAAAGAGAAACACATCTGATCCTAAGGTGATTTATATCCTCAGCCGGCACATGCATTTCCATCTGATTCAAACTACGTGCTTTGGTTTTCAATTGACAAATGAACAGTAAAAATTTGAGCTTCACACTGCTGGAAGAAATACTTCATCTCCCTTCATTTTTTATAAAATGATGATGCTGAATTAGTAAAAATATATTAAGGATGAGTACTTGTGCAGAATTTTAGGATTTACCCTCCCATACATTATCTCAAAACAATTCTTTTTGAGTTACCCTTGTCTTCATTTTATAAATGAGATAACAAAATCTCAGGGAGAAAATTCTCAGGATGCACAGTGTGTAAGTGATATAGGTAAGGCTAAAACTCAGATCTTTTGATTGAAATCTCACACTCCATTACATTCCACCATTTCCAAATGATCTCTATGTTCTCTTCCAAGTGGACTCTGCAAATCTGTCGAGGGGAGGGGTTGGAAGTCATGCATTACAGGTCAGCATCAAGGGCTGTCTAAAACAGGCAAGAAAGTAGATAAAGACAAAAGCAAGGGAAGGTAGCTCTAAAGAAAAGGGCCAGAAGACTGGGAAATGTCAAAGGAGAAATTATCCTGGGTGAAGTCCATGCGAAGCAATTGATTAGGTGAAGTTGTATTGTATCTCCTATAACAATGGAACAATTATTTTTTATTCATATTTTTAAAAAATTTAAATCACACTCATGAACAAAATATTACCCAGGGAATGATAATTCCATTAGACTTCCTTTTGGTCAAAAGCATAATATTTAAGTTATAGCCATTCCCTAAACTCAAATCGAGAAATAATTCATAATTACTTTTGAGAAGAAAGAAAAGTTCTCAAGTTTCTTGCTGTAGTTCTGAATGTTCAGTAGCAGGTTTATCTGAAAGCTGAATCTACCTTGAAGGTAACTCACCATTATTTTCATGATGCGGGGGTGGGGTGAGGAATCTAGCATCTAGGAGAGAAAAATGAGAAAAAACTCTTGTTGGTAAATGGATACTCACGTTGCTACAGAAGGATGTGGTAGGACAAAAAAATTCTAGATAGAAAGTATCCTGGGGTGATCCGTACATACCTTCTGAAGGAACAAGAGGAAAAAGCCCTAGTCTCACTCATGAACTGTTCCCTTGGATCCACAACAAAGAATTTTAAATTCATGGGAAAAGGTAGAGGAAGAAAGATTTGTAGCAAAGGTGAGGGTCTGGATGGAAGAGGGAAAAGTACTCTTGGAGGAAGATTCACTCTTGTGAAAAACTATATGTTGAGTTCTCGCATCTAGATGCCGTATTTGGAAAAGCTAATAATTATCTGATAAATTCTGATTCATTCTCTAGTGACTTTAACCTTCTTATAATGTCAAGCAATCCATTCACCCAGTCCTGAATGATTAAATTTCTCTTCTCTCAGCCCTTTTACTATGAATTCTATTTTCTCCTGAGGTGTAGAGTTTAGCTTTTCACCATTTGCCTCCAGACTTGCTTCTCCTGATGTCACATTTTAAGAGTATAGGTCATCATAGTCTCTCTTAATATGGTTAAACTTTCCAAGAATTTTATATTTCCCTTTAATTAGTTCGGTAAATTTCCTCTACATAGTTGGTGTTTAAGTGAATGAAAATTTCCGAACCACAGAATACCCAATAATTGTTCTCCAAAAAAATCCACAGAGATCAAGCCCTGAACTTATGATTTCCGGCAGTGTTGCCACAGTTTATACAGCTTCCCCAGGCACACCTTGGGGGTAGTCCACAGCTTCTTCAGGGCCCCACAGTCCTCCACAGAACTGCCTCAGTCTGCTATACCTCAGAACACATGGACTGCAACAAACCACACAGAACACCTGCAGGCATTTCACCCAGAACCAAACCTAGTCACCAGGGGTAAATCCTATTTAAACATCTCAAGATGGCTAAATGTCCTATACAAATTTACATTTTCTCAATAATCAATTATATGAGAGATAAGAAGGTACATGTGCTAAATACTTTTAGTTTTCCAAAGGTATTTTCTTGCCTTGATTTCTTAATATGTTTCCAATGTGCTTATTTCTTAGAGCACTACACAAATGAGTCCTCATATAATACGGAGTTTGATTTCTATGAGTACCACTTAATTTTATCTTCCTCCATATGAATTGCACCCTGAACCTGGCTATATGCCCCTACGCAGCTAGAGGAGGGAGCATTCAGCTCAATCTGGAAGAACGTTTTAATGTTGCAGGTTTTCCACCAGAGTGAAATGGACTCTTTTATGCATATGTAAGCTCCCTGGCATGTGCTCCAACTACCAGAGTCCCATGTGCCTAAAAGCTAGCAGCTGCAGCTGAGACACCTCTGCTTCATTCATAGCAATCCTCTGCTACCAACCCCCTACTTTGGGCCCCCTTTCCCACCATGCGTGTGCAGATCTGTGCCACTCTGTGTCTTGAGCCATCTCACATTTTTAGATGTTCTCTTGCTCTCCTGCCTTTTGGACCTGGTGATTGCTACTGGTTTCTTAGATCCATTCTCAAGATGTTAATTATCTTTCCTCTAATTCATTTATTCAATAAATTTTAATTAAATTTGTAGAGTGTAATGGGCCCCCCCCCCCAGGTTCTGGGATTGTAACAATGAACAAAATGTACAGAGTCCCTCATCTTGTGATGCTTACATTCTAGTAGGAAGAGACAGACCATAAATAGATAAACAAGTAAACACACACATGAACAGTTATCAGTGCTAGAGAAATATAAAGCAGAGTAAAGAGTCAAAGATTAATAGACCAGGGTTTTAGACAGAGATATCAGGGAAGGCCTGATGACACTTGAGCAGATATGTGAAGTGGTAGGAAAGGGAGACTTGCAGATTTTTACCAAGCAGACATTGCAGACTGAGCTAACAGCAAGTGCAAAGGCCCTGAGGTGAGTGTTTGATGGGGTGTTTGATGAACATCAAGGTTACCTTCTCTGCCACACCTCCCAGAATCCTGGCCAACCACAGCTCACACCCAAGCAGCTTCTATCTTGGGTACATCCATTATGGTCAGCAACAAGGGGAAAGGATGGAGCCCTATGCTGAAAATGAGAGGCTGTACAGCTTCTTGTTATGTGGTGTGGAAGGAGAGACCCCAGCACTGAGTGGATAGATAGGATTCTTATTATCCACAGCTCAAGTTCTATGATTCTGTGTAAGCGTGTGTGTGTGTGTGTGTGTGTGTGTGTGTGTGTGTGTGTGTGTCTACATCTAGGTGACCTATCAGTACAACTTAGGAAGATGGGACCTAACGTACATATTTAACCAATAGTGATTAATAATTTTGAACTCGTGTTTGAGAAAGGTACACATTTTCAATTCCAAGCATTTCCATGAAAGTAGAATAATACAGAGAAAAAAGGACAGAGATTTAATTTTTAAAGTAGAGTTGTGATGCATCCCTCCATTTTCCCACCTCTTGCTATGCTTCTTGAATTTTATAATTCATAAGTCAGCAGTGACTGAAGGTGATATTCTGACAAAGACCTGACAGTTTGGGGATTACCAGCATAATGAGTCACGCATTCAACATCTGGTTTAAGTCATAATTTTTTTTCTTTAAAGGAGGTTAAAGCATTATGAAGAAAAATGTGACAACCCAGTTTTTAAAGCTTGACATCTAAGTGGTTCTGATGGCTACATCACCTGTATGTTATAGGTGTATCATAAATAATAAATTATAACAGTAGCTACAGTTCTTTAGTCATTATTATGTTCTAGACTCTATGTTAAAGCAAGTAATTTATCTATTCCTTACAAAATCTCTGTGGGAGGAGAGGTACTTTTATTATCTCATCTCACAGATGAGAGATTTAAGATTTAGAAAGACTAAGGGATTAGCCTAACATCATGAAGCTAGTAAATCACAGAGCTGGGGCTAGAACCCACCACATGATTCTGCTTCCAGAGCAGGAAAGGATATTAGAGTATTTAAGAATCAGAGTTTTACTTATGTTCCCATCACAGAAGAAAAGCATTTGTTAGTATAAGGAAGAGTTCATGATGATTAAAATTGGCAGGTAAAATGCATTTATTTTGGAATTTATTCCTTAAGGTCAAGGTGGCAAGAAGCTAACCTAAAAAAGAAATCTCTACTAATAGGTTTATTGATGAACACCCTTCCTAGGCAATGTGGGCACCATTTTATCTCAATATTATGATTGATTGTTGCCTAACTTCAAAGTGTTACTTTAATGTGAGCGTATCAGGCCACGGAGGAGGAGAAGATGGAGCATGAGCAGGGATTAGATGGGCAGATAGGGGTGGAAGGACGGGGGTGGGGAGAGTAATCAGTGCAGCAGCTTGTGGGCGACAACATTTACATAAAGCATGAGTTTCAATTTGCTAGGGATTTTGCTTAAGCTAGTGTTTGTGAAGAGAGTTCCCTAGTTCCCTCTTCCTGATGGGGAGCTGTTTTGCAGTCAGGTGTAATGGAATCAGCACCAGCTTAATAAGCTGGAAACCAGCCTGTTATCCCAGCCTCTTCAGTCACCATCATGAGACCCTGCACAAGTCCCCGAACCTCCATGGACCTCAACTTTCTCATCTGGGAAAATAAGATAATTAGAATAGACTATCCCTTCCAGAAATTCTGTGAATCAAGAATTTACAGCTGTTGCCATTCATTAAGATCAAATTAAGTTCCCTCATTATTTTATCTCTTGCTAGAATGCGAATTCTTCAAAAGCACATGGTATGGTAGGTGGCTCCTAGAAAGAGCTCAAAAAATATTTGTTCATTGATTGTACTTACAAAATATACATGAGGACAGATGGCCAAAGGACCCTAAGATATGTCAGCTGAGTTCTATTTTAAAATGGAAAGCAGCATTCATCCTTCTCATACAATTGTAATATTTAGCAAATGTTTATTTAATCAAAAGAAATTGCTTCAGTTTGAAATTATAACTAACAGTAAATGGTAAAATAATATGTAAAGTATAATCTCATCTTTAAAAAAAAAGAAAAATATAATATATGTAAGTGTTAATGAACCAAAAATGTTGAAGAAACATACACCAAACAATTGATAGTGGTTTTCTGGGAAAGAGGCAGAAATGTGACTGATATTTACTTTATACACCAAACACTTCATCATAGCTGTATTTTGTATGAGGGCATTTCAAAAAGTTCATGGAAAAATGAAATTCAAAGATAATATGAATCTTTCTATGAATTTTTTGATGTACCCTCATATATCGTTGTGGACATATATAATTGGTTTAATTTATTTTTTAAGTACTAATATACTCCAGTTGTTCCAAACTAGCTTAGTCAGGAACTGTTTGTTTCAAATGTTAATGTAAACTCATGTAAAAAACTAAACCCCAAAGATTTTCTCAAACCTAGAGATATTGCCTTGCTTTTACACTGCAGGAAAAAAAAAAAAAAAACCATAAAGGAGAGATAATGTTTTTTTCCAGTTAATACAAATGTGAATGAAAAGGTCTCCCTGTTTTTTATTCCCATGACTCCCAGGAGAGAAGGCTGTGGGCTGATTATTAGAGCACTGGAGTGTGTGGGTTTGCCTGGAAGCGAGAGCCAGCGGAGGCTGATGGAAAGAATGATAAAGCAAGCTTGGTTTATAGAGCTCCTGAGCTGAACAGCAGTACTCTCAACCTGATATTATTCTTGTTAATTGTTTCTGATTCCCCTTGATTATCTGTTTCATTGAATTTAAATGTTGAGGGGGG
The DNA here is from genome assembly GCF_000696425.1 of Galeopterus variegatus. Lineage (NCBI taxonomy): Eukaryota > Metazoa > Chordata > Mammalia > Dermoptera > Cynocephalidae > Galeopterus > Galeopterus variegatus. Next base: position 37,042 of record NW_007733091.1, on the reverse strand, counting down.
GAGGTCACTGCTCCTTGCTCCTCATGAGAAACCTCAATAAAAAAGGCACCCAGGAAACCCCTGGCGGTCAGCCGTGCAAATACATTATTTCCCCCTCATTGTGACAGACTTGCTCTAGTAAATATGATCACCTTTTCTTCACTCTGTGTCTGTGAGCATTTTTAGAACCATAATACCCAAAGAAAGAGCCCTTTCTAACATAATGGATGCAAAATAAAATATGTGCTTTCGTGTCATGTAAAAATTTATGACATTCACGCAAAGAGGGGTGTTTATTTCCTATGAGTATGCATCTCTTCTCTCTGTTGTTATTGATGGATGGGAAAAGATAAATGTGCCATATAAGGAGGAACTAACAGCAGGACGTGGAGCTGACTGCTGACTTCCCATCCTGTTAATACCGACAAGCCGCTGAAGCCCATCACCTAAGCCTTCACCTGTGGCAAGAAGGTTATGGGGTGATCCAAAATGCCAAGCCTTCGAGAATCAAAAGGACCAAGTCGCTGAGCACAGGCTTTGGACTCAGACCTGGATTTGAATCCAGCTCTAGGTCTGAAAGCCTGGGTAAGCTAACTTAACTTTCTGTGACTTGCTTGCTCAGTTGTCAAATGGGAATATCAATACCTATTTTCCAGTGTGTTGTTGAAATTAATGAGATAATACATGTCAAGCCTGTAGTAGATACCAACTCAGAATTTCCTTCCTTTATCTCTTTTACTCCTTTCCATCCATGTTCCTTTCCCCTACTTTTTTCCTCTTCTTCTTCTTTTATTTTTTTAATTTTTTTTTTTTGGTGGAAGAAATGGCCAAGCTATGCCATTCTACCTCCTGACCCCAAATATTCAAAACAGGCCAGCAGTGCCATAAGCCAAGGCCAGACAAGTTGATGGGTGAATAGTTTTCTCCTCTTTTTTATCTTGGGTCTTCAAAAAAACTCATTGGGTCTTGGGTCTTGGATCAGACCTGGGTTTTAGTTCCTGCGCTACTGCCAACTAGCTAAATGATGGGGCTTCCATATCCACTGGGATTCTATTTTAGAACACACTACAAATTTTTCCATGAAGAAGGGAGGCATTTAATTTCCTAAGGAATGTCATAAACCTCACATCTGAGACATTTAGAGTTTATATCCCTCAGTACCAAAGAGGTGCGGTAATTAATACATGTAGTCACTTCCCTGGAAACAGTTTGCTGAGCAGCTAAATCCCTATTGTGTGATGCCTATGAGCCTGAAGAATGCAAGGACTAGCCTAAAGGCAAGCAAACTTTCATCTTCCCCAGACAGGTGTGAGAAGTAGGCAACTAGGCAAATGTTATTGGCAGACACTCTCAGCACATGTCTGCTCCACCTAGGCTTATGACAGCCAGGCTGGTCTGCTCCTGCCATATTTGTGTCTGCTGATTTAATTCCTGCACTTAGCAAGCCAGGATTAGAGCCAGCTATTTATAACCAACCAAAAAATTTTTTCTACATGAACGCAAAAGCACACCATCTCTAGAATCCTGAGCATAAAGTCAAAGCTTTATATTATTAACCTCACTGTTGTCACACATAACACCTACCATTTATTGAACATTTACTCCATGTCAAGCTTTACAAATAATCAACTCATCTAATCCTCACAATCCTGTGTGATGGTTTCTACTGTTATCCCTATCTTAAGAGCAGGAGTAATTTGCAGCACACAGAAGTAAACTGTGTGCCCAAAGTCTCACAGTTGATAAATAGCAGAGACAGAATTAAGAATTCAATTAACTCAGAATTCTGAATTAATTCAGGTTAACAGCCTGTCTAACTCTAGAATATGTGCTCTCAGCCACTGTGCTATATAAACACGTAAGGCTCATCAGCCTGCATGCCCAAGTGACATGATTAGGGTAGGGCACTCAGAGGCTCCTAATATTGCCAGGACTCTCAAGGATCTGGATTCTCAGGGCTTCGGTAAGCATCTCAGTCATTTAGTTGTGGGAGAGAAGAGCACACTCTGTATCTGTCCTCAAATCCATCTTTCCATGCTCTCGAGAAGAGTCATTCTTCATCTTCTCTCTCTCTCTTCTCCTGCTCTTTTCCCACACCTCTTGTTCTCCTTAGACACTTGCTCTTCCCATCTGTACTTGAGGATCACTGCACCTTCTCCCTATGGCCCCATAACTCTTTCCCCACCAGACATCATAAATGACTGAGAGCTTGGATTTTCTTACCTCCCACTTCCCAGTGAACTCTCTGAAATATGGCTTCTGGGTGCACTGCTGTGCTAAAATTGCTTTTCTAATGGCCACCAGACAACTGCTTTTATTATCTTTTTTGTTGTTCCCTACTTTCAATCTTTTTAACCTCTCCTCATTTAAAATCATTCAAAATCATCCTGGTGATTTACACATTTGATGAGGGGAGATAGCTCGTAGGATTATAAAAATGGGCTTTGAGACCTGACTCTGACACTTGCTAGTTTGGTAACTATGGACGAGCTATTGAAACCTCTCTGTCTCCAGCAAAGTGGACGAAGAGTCCAGGGTGTTGTGTGGATTAAATGAGATTCCACATGCAGCCACTTATGAGAAGCTTGGCATGGTTAGGACTGCTTCTAAGCAGTCAGACCACGCTCTTCTCATAATTCCCTGAAGATTTGCTTTAATGACAGTTCTTTCCTATTTCATCTGAATATTCCCTTCCTGTGCTCTTTACTGGTGCTTGTTTTTCTCCTTAATCCCTAAATTCTGCTGAATGCTAAAATTTAGTCTTTGGCTCTATGGGCTCCTGCTCTTTCCATCCTCTCCCTTAACAAAAACAATAGTTGGCATTTACTGTGAAATCAATATGCATTGGGAGCTGTACCAGTACTTTCCAAGAGGCTTCAGTGACACCCCAAAACTGATTCCTGACAAACAGCACTGAGCCTTTCACCTTCTTGAGCTAACCTGCCTCCCCATTCATCCAGCTACCAATGGTCAAACCCAAAGTGCTATCTTTGATTCTTTGTTTCCTTCATCCCATATAGTCAGTCTGAAAACAAATTCTGACTATGTTTTTCTCCATTCTGACATCTCCAATTGGGAAGTTAAGATTGGAACTCAATATGTTTGGGCTTGATTCAGCAAGGGATCTAGTTCCTACAGCTACACTGTTGGTGACTGCAGTATTGGGTGGTCTGGCCTTCATCCCAGGATGCCAAGATGCTGTGAGCTCTTTAAATAAAACCCTGTGGCTACAAACTCCCTGGTCTCAAATTATTTTAAAAGTTTTCCCAAAGTACATAAAATCAGGAAATTCTGACAAGTAAGGGGAAAGGAAAAGGGGATTCACATTTACTGCCAGCCTACCATGTGTCAGGAATTGCACTAAGTGCTATTGCTTCCAAGATGTGGTGACACTACAGTTTTTAAATATAAAAATACGATGTCACAGTGCTATTTCCTAGTAGCACTTCAGAGGACTGTTCTTCTCCATAGAGGTGGTTGAGAAAACGTGTTCTCGTTTCGATCTGTGATCTCCCTGGAACATTTTGTCACCGACCTCCCAAATGTTGATCACCTTGGAGAAATGGAAGTCATGACTTAGCTTCTAATGCAGAATCCATCACTTCATGACTGGATTTCTCATTCATTTATTTAATCATTCATTTAACATATATTTATTGAGTCCCTACTCTGTACCAGCCCTGTGCTGAATGCTGGAGATGCAGCTGTGAATGTCTTGCCTTTGCAATGCAGAAAAGACAGCTACACAGTGAATGCTGGGGACCTAGCGGGTGACACAGGAGCACACAGAAGGAGGCCCTTCTTAAATATGCAAGCTTTATTTTTCTCACTCATCTCCCAGATATATCTCCTCCACTCCACCCCTCCTGCCACCACCCTCATCATTTCACACTTGTGTTTCCAAATAAGAGCTCTGCCTCCAGTCTCACCACCTCCACTTCATCCTCCATGCTGTGGTCACAGTCATTGTTCTCTAATAAGAACCTGATGATGTCTGGAACACTCCTAGCCTTTTCCATAAAATTGAAGTTCTTTTGCTTGGGATAGTTCAACTCACACTTGATCCCTGCTTATTTCTCTGGCCTGAGGTTGTTCCACTCCAAGGAGGTAAGAACCCACATCTCTCACGGCAGCCACACAAAATACTTCCAGTTCTCACATGATTTCTTCTGCCTGGAAAGCCCTTCTCTTCTCTTTGTGCTTGTTCAAGACTCAGCTCACGTCATCTTCCCTAAGAAACCTTCTCAATCTTCTTACCCTCCTTGAGTTGAATGCCTTCCCTTCATGCTATCACAGCATCCTGGGTCTATCTCTATCAAAACACTCACTGTACAGCATTCGTTGTTAATTAGTGTCACCCAGGTGCTGTCCATCCCTGTATGGCTCTTGCTGCAGGGGATGACTTACAGCTACCCTAATTTATTAGGCACACTCAAAAGTTTCTTCCACCTGGAATGTTTTTTCTATCCTTCTTTACCTGCTAAAAGACTATTCATTTTTCAAAAACATCTCAAAGATCACCTGCTCAAATCCCCCAGGGGAAGAAAAAAATCAATTACATGTCTGTACTGTTGGTATTTGGTTTATCTTACAATTATAACAGTTAATCAGATTGCATCGTGGTTAGTTAAATACCTGTTCCCCCATCCTTGAGGACTGGGACCATTCTTAACTTCCTTAGGTTTTTTTCTCCAGGCTCCAGCACATAATAAGTGCTGATGCATGTTTCCTGAATGTCAAGAAAATCCAGGAAGAGAGGAGGGAGCGTATAGCATACATGTTAAGAACTCATAGTACAATACAGACCTATCCTATTTTCTGATTATTTCATGTGTGTTAATCTTATATTTACAACTAGATCATAAATATTTTGCAGTCCAGAAGTATGTAATACACCTTTATATGATCTCCAATGCTAAATACAGAATAGGTGATCAATAAATACTTGTTAATAGAATTTGAATATAATCAAAATAAATTGATCTTGCAGATGAAGAAAGAGGAAATATATTGTAACAGAGCAAATAAAGAGCTCTAGTAAAATAGCAAAAAATAATCTTGATCTTTTCTTGCCAAGATTTTCAAAGAAAATGATGAGAATATTCACCATGGAATAAAAAGGACATATGCTGACAATTATATTTAAACCCCCTCTATGCCAATTTCAACTTGAAAATATTTCTGGAAAGGTCTTCACTAGTTATTTGGAGGGAAAAAAAAAACACTTTCAGATTTTTGTCTTACTGAATGCCTTTTTAAAAAATCATAAAAGCCAAGCTGTTTTAATAAGTGTCACTTTCCCAAATCCCCCAAACCCCCTTTTTTATTTTTTCTTTATTTTTTTCTCAAAAACCCCTTTACCTTTGGCTATGCTGACTCTTTCCTATGTGAACTTTCTCAATTAATCTCACGTATATCATGTTTTTGCCGGCTTCAAAGTCACAAAATATGAAAAATAAAAAGGTCCCTATCCCAGGGAGCTGCAGAGAGATAGCTTCCACCTGTCATCTCAAAGTGAAGACAACCCCCAGCTTCCAGTGTTTCCATCTGTCCACATCAGCTTGGCTTCCAGGTTCCCTGCACACGTCTCTTACAAATGCAAGGCTCTGAGGAACGGAAGAGCCAAACATGTATCTATCTGCCCATCCCACTTTACCGGGACAAACAGCATGTCAAGATGGAGAAACTTTCACATGTGGCACTTTCTAGACCTAAGGAACTAATTTGCTATTAAGCTAAAGCTTAGCCAAGGAATAATCAAGTCTTTTATGCTTCTGACGTGACATTCCAGCCATCTCCAAACTAGAGTCCCACTCGATGGGTGGGAACTGCCAACCATTACAAGTAGGAGAAGGGGCATATGAATTTAGTGAAGGCTGCCGAGTACCCCCCTTGGCAGTCCAACCTCTTCCTGCGTTAATTGCCTAGTCACACCTCCCTTAAATGGCCATTATCTGTCCTTCCATTCCCCTTTGTCCCAGTCCTGGACTCTTCACACATTGACCCAGTCTCCACTGTTTCAGAGGGCCACTAGACTTGAAGCTTTTCCCAGGTGCCAGAGGGCGCTCTGCACTCTGAGATCCCACCCCAGTGGGGCTGGCATTTTAGGGAATCCTCTTCTCGGGACCTTTTCCCTTGGGCTGAAGGGATATTCAGAACGGTTCTTGTCCACCAGGTGGATACCAGGCTGCAGGCGGCAAAATCTCTCTCCCACGAAAGAGGTTGAAAAGGAAAGGGATATCCTCACAAAGAAAATTAATAACCCAGAATCCCCCACATATTCCACACGTGCGTGTCATAAAACCCCAGGGCAAAGATAAAACCCCAGCTTTCCCTTCCGCCTTCGCGGCCACAGCAGCCCCAGTCCAGCTCCCAGCGCTGCAGCGGTGGCGCGCGTGAAGACAGCACCTTCCCCGGGGAGGAGAGATCCCGGCGCCCAGCGTTTCTAGGAGGTGATTATGGCAAGCCTTTCAGTAACTCATCTTTCATCCCCGCACTGACCCGAGCCTCACCCCGGCGCCTCTGGCACTGGCGCTGAATGGGAAAGCCGAAGGGTATCCCTCCAATTCTCCAGGTGACACCCCCCTCCCACTACTATGCGCCTGGGGCGCGGGGGAGTGGAAGGGGAGGATGGCAGGTGTCCACGCCTGAGGGAAAATCAATGACAACGCTTACAGCTAGAAGTGAGAAATCCCAACCCCCGCCCGGGTGGGAAGACTTGGCATCAGCTACCTACAGGGCGCCCCGGCCCGCACGCCCCCGCACACGCGCCGGCTCGCGTTGCAGCCCGGAATGCAGTCAGGAAGGTGGAACCGGACGGAGGGAGCGTCCACGCCCCCTTTGTCTCCACGTTTCCCAAATGACATGGGAGGAAAGTTTACGAGCAGGGAGCGGGTAGCTTTCTGCTGGGTCAATCTGCCACCGCGCAGAAGGCGACCCTCCCTGGGATCGCCCGTTCTCCCTGCCCAGCCCCGGCGCGCAACTTCCTCATGGCCCCCCTGTCACTAAATTGTGGACTCCTTGTACTTTTGGATTATTTCCATGCATTCCAAGTGTTATGATCTTTCCTGGGCCTTGGATCTTTGGATTGGGTGGACTCCCTTATCTGTTTTTATTTTATTTTTTGACATCCGCCATCTTGTTTCATTTCCTCTGGTGGTGTCTGGGTCTTTGCAAGTATCTTGCTGTAGCTGTGTTAGGGCTGGGAAGTTCTGAGAAATCAAACCTGAAGTTTGACATTATGAGATTTGAGTGAATGTAAATTAGGATTTATCGAAATGTACACCAGGAAGCTCAGCCACAAAATTGCTTGAAAGACTAAGTCTGAATACACATATCTTCCTACATCTTTTACAATGCATTATTTGTGCCTGTCTATTGTGCCTACCTATTAAATCTTTATAAGCATTTTTTATTCAAGCCAGGGCTAGAAGTATAAAAAGATTATGAAAGGATCAAAGCATTTTTTCCTCAATTTCCTTGAGCTATAATACGAATCCCTTCATGTTAGTGAATCTATTCATAGAAATGTGTTTGTCAGAGAAGAAGATATCACCCAGGATCCCATCAGTGAAACACACATTCATTTGATCTTTGTGTGTGTGTGTGTGTGTGTGTGTGTGTGTCGGGGTGTGCGCGCGCGCCCGTGGGGCGGGGGTGCGGGCGGTCACAGATGCCCCTCGGCGCCCATCCCGAGCTCTGCCTCCTCCTCCTCCTGGAGCTGCCGCTTGCACCGGGTCCAGGTTTCAGAATCTCCTGTTGGTTTAATGAAAGGAAAGGAGCAAAAGGCTGGCGGGGAGGGGGCGGGGAGGGGGCGGAGGGGGACCGGGAGGCGGGGAGGGCGCCGGCTGCGCATGCTCAGAGAGGAACATTGAGCGCTCGAGCAGGAGCGGAGGCAGAGCGAAGGGAGCGAACTGCGGGAGAGGCGAGCAAGATCGCGCCCACCGGAGCAGCGGGGGCTCCGCGGAGTTCTCCGAAGGCAGCTGGGAAACCCTGCAGCAAAGGTGCGCCCTGCGTGGGGACTCCGCGGCGCTAGAAGCCGGCGGCGGCGGGCGGGATCCCCACCCGTGCTGGGAGACCGCTTCTGCTCCATCGTCGGTGACGCCGGGCTGTCCTCTCCCACTGTCTGTTCAGTGCTTGCACCGAGGTTCCTGCGGGCCACTGTCCTGCGTCTGCCGGCGGGCCCCCAAGATGCGTCTCCCCAGAGGTCCAGCAGGAACCAGAGGCTGCAGCTCGCACCTGAGCTCAAATGAGTTTCTTGATGTGAGCTTCCTTCTTGCCCTCCCGACTTCCACTCTGAGAAGAGCAGGAAGAGGCAACTTCCACGGGGGTCCCAAAACAAGTCTGATGGGGCGAGGACGGGGAGGGGCACATAACCCTCTTCCAAAGATGAAAGGGGAAGTGGAAGGAAGGTGAGTCTCGGAGGACCCATACTCAGCCTCCTGTGATGTCAGAGTTGGGGGAGAAGAGACATTTGCCCTATTCACGAAGGCAAAAAGAACAATGGATCTATTGTCCCCTTGGCTCCAATGCCAAAGCAATTCTAGGTCTTCATAAGTGGGGCTCCTGGCTACACGCTAAGGTGGAAGAACCGTCAGCTCAAAGCGTGTCCAGTAAGAGAAGCTGAGCCTGCCATGGCGCAGTAACCTGAGGCCAGGGGAGGTGCAGGGTAAGAGTCTTTACCAGTGGCGTGGAAACTCTTCTTTGAGCTAAACAGGCAAATGGTGGCTAGAACCTATTTAAGAGCTTCCATTTCCAACTCCCCGTGTAATCAATCACTCTGTCTTTTCGCTCATTTTCTCTCGTACAGAAGAAAAGACATGCCAAGTAGGAAACTCCCTGTAGAGATATTCCTACCTCCTGTTTATTCATTTTCTGTCCCTTCAGAAAAGGAACACCTTTTGGTCTTCCCTGCTATGGCGGGATAGAGGACAGCTTGACCTGTGCAAATCTTTTCCAAGCTTTCACTAACGATCACCTCTGAGCACTTCCACTATACAGTGCAAGTGAGCAGATGCCTTCGTGCTGAACTCTGACCCACATCCCATTCATCTTCCCAATAATAATGCCGAGTGACACTCGAACAGCAGGACAATTAGATCAAATCCTAGAGCACACCCGGAGGAGAGAAGACAACATGTCTAAATACCACTAACAAAAGAAAAGTTTAGTAGAAAAGACAGAGGACTGGAAGAAGGAAGGGAAAGTTCTTAAAAAGAGAAAGTGCCCTGGGTGCTGTGGTAGGTTCCTGCTCTCTCATAGCTCGTTGGAAATAGAATTGCAGCATCTTTGCTTAAAGGATAGTGAGTGTGAGTCTCCATCCACGAGGTAGAGGAGATCAGATTCCCCTGAATAGCAGCAAATCCTCTGTAGTGAACCATTCGCAATATTTGGGGCTCCTACATCCATGCCTGTTTTTTTTTTTTTTTTTTTTATCAGAACTTCCCTTTCGTCTCTTGGAAGCCACATTCCCCTCAGAACAGCAAATAGTGTTCACTGGAATTTCAAGGTATTAGCATTGGCGGGGCCAATCTGCTTCCTTGAGGTAGGAAAGCCATTCTACCTGCCCTGGTGCTATATAAGCAGTAGGTGAGCGAGAGCTCCGAATCTAAGAATTAGGTGGGGCTGGGTTAGGTGCAGGTCTCAACCTTGCAGTTGTATCAGTAGAAGATGGAACTAAGACACTTCCTTCTACAATGATAAGTGTCCAGGGCTGCCTGGCCAAAAAACACACCCTGTCTGAGCCTGGCCTTGGGTGAGAAGGGAAGGCCTACCGCTTCCCTCGATGCTCAGAGACACTCTGTTCACCATCTCAAAGCAGAAAGTAGCTCCAACAAGGTGTTGGGTGAAGGAGACTTCTTATATTCAGAACTACAAATAAAGTGGAATCCCTTTATGGTGCTTCTGCTACCAGACGATGAATGAGCAGTTCTGGGAGAGAATTTTACTGTTTGGGGACAGTGGGGGAAGCGCAGAGGACATTAAATGAGATGATGTAATAAAACACTTAACATAGTGCCTACTGCATAACAAGCTCTCCTTAACTTGCAGCTATTATTTTGGTTATTAACATTTTCATTATTATAATTTTTATTTTTAAGGCTAAGGATATTTCTTTTTCCCTAAGCTTAAACAAGTAAAACAGATGAAAGCCAAATGCCTTCCAATTTTCCTTCTGGCTTCGTTGCCCCCTCACCCATCATCCTGCTCACTGATGTATTCAAATCCATGTGATGAAAAGCATGCTATAAAAACGTGTGGTAGTGTGAATGGTGAATGACTACAACTCTCACCCTTCCACACTCAAATCTAGACATAAGTGTGAGATAGCATTGTCTTTCAGTAACAAGCCTCAGCACTTTTTGCCACTCACATCTCACAGTGATTAAGGACCCCTCCTGTCTGGCAAGGTCTCTTGCTGTAACATCTCACCTACACTGGCACACCAAGATTTGTATTTTTCACTTTTTTTTTTTTTTTTTTTTTTTTGGCCTTCCTTCTAATTTTAGCTGCCAAATGTGTTACTCCTCCTAGGTAACAGAATGCCTGAAGCCAATTAATATGCACACAACTGCAGATGGTTTTGCAAGAAATTAATGGTAAGAATTTCAGTGGCTGCAGGTATTTTCAAAGCTCCTTAAATTCAGATTTCAGACTCATCTTCTCTACCTAAAGGAAAATCCCTAAACTTTGCACCTCCCTCCACCAACAAACACATCTCATAGCTTCACCTCCGTCAGCAGCAAAATAACCCAGCATTGTTGTCTGGCTATGTATGAAATTGTATATTTTTAAAGAGAACTATTAAATCTTAAGTAGAACTAGCTGTTCAAAACAGTATCAAAAAATTCAAAAATTAATAAAAACAAGTAATAGATGAAGGGATTGATCATTAAACTCCTCAGAGTTATGGATGCTATAGAGATGTCTCAATTCTTAGAAAGTTATATGAAAATAATTTCACTAGGTTATGTATTGGTGAAGTAATATAACAATGCTACAGTGGTACAGTGTGTGCAGAAGTTCTGCTCTGAATATTTTCTAATAAATATGAAACACATCATTTCCATTTGAATCGTGTCCTACCTATAATTTCAGTTGTTTTCAAATACCACCCTAATGAGACAAATAGATATACAATTTTTTTTCTTACTGATAGACATTTTGAGAATATTTTTCTTATTCGTAGACTCATCTCACCCACCTTGTACCTAATGCTTGTAGCTATTTCATATGCTCTGATTCCTGGGTTTCCCCATGTACCATGATTTATATTCTGGGTTAATACCTCATATGACCCACTCCTCACGATCTATGCACATGTGTGTTGCTGGAACTCCCATCTACTACTCCATGTCTGCACAAATGGTACCCAGACACCTATTGTGAATTCTTCACTGTTTGGGTCCACTTCCTGGTGCCATCCCTGTTATCTCCTCTTGGAAACCTCATTGGGAATGGTGAGACTCATGACTCAACCTCCCCTGGGCATTGTAGACATCCCACTGTTAGCGCTTCCTGTCTGTGGACTCTCCCCCAATCCAGGAGAAGCACATCTGCCAAAACCCATTTACCTCTCTTTTCAATCTGTCCCAGTGAAGGACATTTCATTCCCAATGGCTGGTATATGACATTACTGTCTTCATTCTTATCATCATCAAAGTGAGAGGGCTAGACTAAATTACTCAGTCATCACTTTTTAATAACCTAGTCCAAGGGTCAAGAAACTAAACCTGTAAAGGACCAGATAATATGTATTTTAGGCTTTGTGAGCCATATGGTCTCTCTCACATCTACTCAACTCTACAGCCATAGACAATGCACAAAAAAATGAGAATGGTTGTGTTCCATTTTTTTTTCTTTTACAAAAACAGGTGGTGGGCTAGATTTAGCCAACAAGCTATAATTTGCCAGCCCTAAGTCTTAATCCTTTATTGGCCCTTTACCTCTGTCATTGGCAATGTGTTGGATAGATGAAACTTGAATCTTGCTTTTTGTTCTGCCTGTAGAAAAAGAATAAAAGCCATGAAATTGGTGGAGGAAATATTAGTCCATTGTCAGTTTAGGGTCTCCTAGACAGCAAGCATGACTTTCACACTATCTAAGAAAGCATTCAGAAAATTATTTGTTTTCTTTTTGTAAATCAGTTGGCTATGTTTTCCACAGGGAACAGTGGCAGCAACGGTAACTATACTATTTTTAGCCTAAAAATTCAGCTCTAGAAGTTTAATGAGAGGAATATTTTAAAGGAAAATGAAAAGAAAAATGTGTGAACATGATATCCCTGCCTGATAAGATGGGGCAGGTAAATATATTCTAATTATGACCAGCACCTTAGGAAAAACTGCCTAAAGATAAACTCAATCCCAATAAAAAAGGATACATTCTTACATAGGTCCCACCACCTCCACTTAGTTGAACTCACACAAATTGAGCTGTTATCTGAACATTTTTATACATTCAGCCCAAGTTATGAAATTCAGCCTGTCTAAAAATTTTGCTCCTCCAAAGTGATCTACAGTTTCAATGCATTTCCTATCAAAATCCCAGCAACAGTTTTGCGGAAATAGAAAAATTCATCCTAAAATTCATATGGAATCTCAAGGGACCCAAAATAACCAAAAACTTTTTGAAGAAAAAGAACAAAATTGTTACCAATTATACTCACTGATTTCAAAACCTACTACAAAGCTAATCAGAACAGTGTGGTACTGGCATCAAGACAGAAATATAGGGCATTGGAATAGAATAGAGAGCCCAGAAAAAACCATCTCATATAAGGTCAAAATGTTCTTGACAATGATATCAAGACTATTCAATGAGGAAAAGACAGTCTTTTCAATAAATGGTCCTGGGAGAACTGGTTACCCACTTGCAAAATAATGAAGCTGGATTCTTACCCTTACACCATCTATGGAATTAACTCAAAATGGATAAAAACCTAAACGTAAGAGCTAAAACTATAAAACTCTTTGAAAAAAGCATAGGGGAAAAACCTTATGACATTGGCTTTGGCAATGATTTCTTGGTATGACACAAAAGCAACAAAATAAAAAACAGATAAATTTAACTACATCAAAACTAAAGACTTTTGTTCATCAAAGGACACTATCCGTAGAGTTAAAAGGCAACCTACAGAATGGAAGAAAATATTTGCAAATCATATATATCATATACCTGATAAGGTGTTATATAAAGAATATATAAAGAACTCCTACAACTCATCAACAACAACAAACAGCCCAATTAAAAAGTGGGCAAAAGAATTGAGTAGACATTTCTCCAAAAAAAGGTATAAATATGGCCAATAAGCACATCAAAAGGTGCCCAACATCTTAGGGATTAATCATTAGAGAAATGCAAATCAAAACCCTGAGATACTTCACACCCATTAGGATGGATGTTATCAAAAAACAAAGCAAAATAAAACAAGTAATAACAACAACAACAAAAAAAACAGGAAATAAGTTTTGGTGAGGATGTGGAGAAACTGGGACCCTTGTGCACTGCTGATTGGAATGTAAAGTGGTGCGATCACTATGACAGTTGTTCAAAAACTTAAACATAGAATGACCATATGATTGAGCAATTTCACTTCCGGGTATACACCTCCAAAAAATGAAAACAGGGACTTGGACAGATATTTGTACAGCCATGTTTATAGCAGCATTAACTACAATAGCCAAAAGGTGGAAGCAACTCTTGTCCATTGACCGATGAATGGATAAATGTAGCATATACAAGGGTACTTCAAAAAGTTAATGGAAAAATAGAATTAAAAGATATTATGTATCTTTCCATGAACTTTTTGAAGTATCCTTGAATATACAGTGGAATATTATTCAGCCTTAAAAAACAAGAAAAATCTGGCACATGCTATGTAACATGGTTGAAACTTGAGGACTAATTGAAGTAAACCAGTAACAAAAATCTAGATAGTGTATGACTCCACTTGCTTGGCATACCTAGAATAGTTAAATTCACGGAGACAGAGAGTAGAATGGTGGTTGCCAGGGGCTGTGGGCAATGGGGAATAGGGAGTGATTACTTATGGCTACAGAGTTTCAGTTTTGGAAGATGAAAAAAGTTCTAGAGATTGATGACGGTGATGGTTACACTTAAAAATGTTTAAAATGGTCAATTTTATGTTGTGTATATTTTACCACAATTTTTTTAATTAAAGAAAAATGTTAATTCACTCCCTCAATTACTCCCTTCCAACAAACTTCCCCTCTCAAACATTTCTATTAATGATACCCATAATCTAGGAAAACGAGGTCATCAGGCTTACCTTGAGTTGAATTCTGGCCCTGCCAGGGATTGTTTTAATGCACACCCATAGGCAAGACACCGTAAGCCTTAGTTTTATCATATGTACAATATGGAGAATAATTTATCTTACCAAATCATGAGAAATCAGGTAACATAAAAAATGTCTGGCTAGTAATTGACACTCAAACAGAAACTGTTGTCAGCATCATCATTCATCATGTTTCCCACCCAAAAGTTACCTTGAAAACTCAAAGTCATCCTTGGCCTGTGATTATAACCAGTTGCCATATTGTCATTCTGACAGGGCAATTCTCTTTTCAAAATGTTTCATGATTTTTTCCTTCCTGTTTTTAAGGCTAACATCTCAGGTAAGACCCTTATCATCCCAGCCCTGGTTAATGCAATGATCTACTAATGGATTTTAGTATCCGTATATTATTTCACCTTCCTACTGGGATTAGGAATAGTCATTCATTCATTATTCTTTTATTTAACAAATATTTATTAAATGTTTGGTGCCAGTATAATCAGAGAACATAAGGTCAGGAACTCCAGATGGTACTCTGAAGAAACCATGCCTTATATTCTGATTTTGTGTATTTACGTTATTTTCAAATCACAAATATATTTGCTAAAATAATTTCATGAAAGGTGTAAAGGAAAAGCCTGAAGACTTATCTAAAAACAATTTTACAGTGTTGCTGACATAATACAATACAGTCATATGAAAATTTTATTTTGGGGCCGGCCTGGTGGCGCACTGCTACAGTGCGCCACTTGGGAAGCGCGGTGGCGCTCCTGCCGAGGGTTCGGATCCCACATACAGACCGGCCGCTCACTGGCTGAGCGAGGTGTGGGCGCAGCACCGAGGGTTGCGATCCCGTTGCCGGTCCCGGTCCGGTACGGGCACGACACTGAGGGTTGCGATCCGTTGCCGGTCACGAAAAAAGACAAAAAGGAAAAAAAAAAAGAAAGAAAATTTTATTTTAACCATCTAACTGTGATATAGATGTGAGTTATAACTTAAAGGCATTTGACTGAAACTTTTTAAGAGCTTGTCTCTTAGTCTTGGATAATTCCATAACCCTTATAACTGGTAAATAATACATTAACCCAGCAATTGCATAAATCACTCTCCTGACTAGGAAAACTCTCAGGGAACTGTATACCATACTATACAAATCTCTGCAAAAAACAACAGTGATAATTAACATCAGCAGCACCAATAGTAGCAGCAGAAAATCTTCATAGAATTAGTCACCTTTAGTCTACATAGCTTGGTAAGCCAAAGACTCAGTGCAGTTGGGTATCTGTTGTTTTGGCTTGTAGTCTTCTCTTTTTGACCATTAATGATATCCAAATTTCCTCCAAGAAACCACCATTCTTCAACTCCTAATTCATATGGTTTGGGTGGGGCTGAAGAACCCCTCCCACCTCCAAGCACAGGCATAGAACCCCAGCCTATTTAATCAGTCTCCCATCGCCCTAGGCATTGTGATATCTCAGAGATGGCAAATGATCCAAACCAGGAAAATTAGGTTAAAATCCAGAACTTTGGCTAATACAAAAGAAAATGTCTCTTTTTACGAGGATGATAAGCAAAATGCTCTAAGCCTGGGAATGCCGGGAGAGAAGTTTCAACATGATTTTGAATCTGTGATCCTACTATGCCTTAAAGGATCACTGGGCTCTTCAGTTACCTATCTGAACAGTTAATTCATTTTTTGATTAAGGCACTTTGAATTAGGTTTTCTTTCCCTGGGCCCACCGAAAATGTCTTTATGGATACATTAATTTCGGCATCTCTTTAAGACTAATAATGGCAAACAAAAGGAAAAGTAAGCAAAGAGGAGAAATGGTGTATAAAGGATCCCTATGGCCATACTATGACTGTTTTCTAGCCCTGCACATTTTAGACAGTCTTCACCCATGAGCATACATCTTATGTGTCTTCTTCCCCTTTTCTGAATTGCCAGATTTGAGGGCTGGCACTCTTCAAGGCTGACACCCACCGTTAGACAGATGGAACTTAGGAGAGCAAGGCAAAGGCCAGGCAGACCCTGCCAACTCATTTGGCCCCAGGCCCAGCCCTTCTCTACAACCGCCACTGCTGTCAGTTCCCAGTTAATGCTGGTCTGAGTTCTCCAAACTGTCAGCTTCTCTAAGCTTCTGAAGATGACAGTGGCATTGCTCCTCCCAGGCCTGATGGGTACATGCGCCAATGACAGCTTTGTATGGTTGGTAAGGTGTCCCTTGGCACTGAGGCAGGCTGAAGCTGCCTCCCATCCCAGAGTCTCCTACACCACAGGGGCTGTCAAGGGGAGTGCCTGGAACAGCTGTCACTGCTCTGATTGCCAGGCTGATGTGACTGGCTTCGCAGGTGTTTCTTCCTTTTCTGCAGCTCACAAAGTTGTTCAGTTCATGAGCACTAACTTCCCAGAGAGAGAAACTTTTCTTGTTTCCTCCTCTTCACTAGATCCATCCACAGCTGTCACTGCTCTGATTGCCAGGCTGATGTGACTGGCTTCGCAGGTGTTTCTTCCTTTCCTGCAGCTCACAAAGTTGTTCAGTTCATGAGCATTAACTTCCCAGAGAGAGAAACTTTTCTTGTTTTCTCCTCTTCACTAGATCCATCTTTTCTTTTGCAACCAGAAGTGATTTAAAATGTAACTTGACCATGTCACTCACTGGCTTAACCCTTCAATGGCTTTTCCTGGCCTGATGTTCAAGTCCCTCAAGTTCTTGACCAAGACTATGTATCAGCCCTAAACCTCACCATTCACAACCCACCCATATCTTGTCACCTCCCAGCCACTCCACATGTGCCACATTTTCTGCCACCAGTACCTCTTACATGCTGTTCTGACTTTCCCCATCATGTCTGCCTGAGTCTTATTTTGTCCTTCAAGCATCAGCTCAGATACCACCTCATTCAGAAAGCCTTCTCTGAATCCACCAAGGTAGGGGGAGGAAGTAAAGTACTTCTCCTCTGCACCCTCATAACACTCTGACTTTACCTCTAGCTGAGCACTTCTCATACTATATTGTAATTACACATTGATATATGTGCTATGGTTTGAATGTTTTTGTTCCCTTGAAAATTCATGTTGAAACTTAATTGCCAATGTGACAGTATTAAGAGGTGGGGCCTTGAAGAAGTGATTAAGTCATGAGGGTGGAGCCCTCATGAATGAGATTAGGGCCCTTATGAAAGAACTTGAGGGAGTGGGTTCGTTCTCTCCTGCTCTTGCACCATGTGAGGACAAAGTGTTGGTCCCCTTTTGGCCCTTCTGCTTCCCACCACGTGAAGACACAGCATGAAGGCCCTCGCCAGATGCTGGTGACTTGATCTCCGACTTCTCAGCCTACAGAATTGTGAGAAATAAATTTCTGTTCTTTATAAATTACCCAGTCTCTGGTATTTTGTTTTAGCAGCACAAACAGACTAAGATAACATGTGAACAAATTTATAGCCTGTGAACAAACTGAAGAGATGAGTTATGTCTTTTACCTGGTATATAATAACTATTTAGCTTATGTTGGATGAAGGAATAAATTAATGGCCCATGAATGTGCCTCAGTACTAGAATTAGGGCATAAAATGTGACAGTAAATGCCTAATGCTTAGGGGGTGTCTCACTTGTGGAAAAACGTTACTGATGTCTCAATAATCATTAGTGAAATGCAAATCAAAATGGCAATGAGATATCTCACCCCAATTAGACTGGCTATTATCAAAAAGACAAAAGATAACAAATGCTGGTGAGGATGTAGAGAAAGGACAACTCTTACGTACTGTTTGTAGGAACATAAATTAGTACAGCCACTATGGAAAACAGTATGGAAGTTTCTAAGAAAAATTAAAAATAGAACTACTGTACGATACAGCAATCCCACTACTGGATATACACACAAAAGAAATGAAATCAGTATGTCAAAGAGATATATGCACTCCCGTATTTATTGCAGCACTGTTTATAAGACCCCAGATGTAGGATCAACCCAAGCATCCAACAGATGATCAGATAAAAAAGAAACATGGTATACATACTCGATGGAATACTATCCACCAGGAAAAAGAATGAAATCTTGCCAGCTGTGGGCAACACAGATGAACCTTGAGGACATCATGTTAGGTGAAGTGAGCCTGGCCATATACCATATATTATACAGAAAGCCGAATACCATATATCATCACTCATATGCAGAAGCTAAAAGAGCTGATCTCATACAAGCAGAGAGTAGAATAGTGGTTATTAAAAGCTAGGGGAAGAAGGGGGATGGGAAGATAATGGTTAACAGGTACAGAGTCACAGTTAAATAGGAGGAATAAGTTCTAGTATGCCATTGTGTGGAACAATGTTGCATGATATGTTTCAAAATAACTAGAAGAGAGGTTTTTGAGTGTTCTCACCATAAAGAAAGGATGTTCGAGATGATGGAAATACTACATACCCTGATTTAATCATTACACCTTATATATGTATCAAACCATCTTACTGTACCCCATAAATATGTACAATTATTATGTGTTGATTAAAACTTTTTTTTTAGTCACTGCTGTCTTCTGCTCATCCACAGGAGTGCCTGATTCAAAAGGAACGTGGACTGTCTTGGCCAGGACACAGAGGAGCAGGAGAACTCTGACCACGGGTCCTTCCAATCCACTTGTTCCTAGGTCTAATAGAAAAGAACTCTTAGCTCTGGAGCATCTCATCACCACTTTTGCTGAACTAAGCCACTTTATCTCCCTGCCCGCTCCCCAAAGAGCAGCATATCGTGGCTGCACACAGAGCACCAGGGAACATAGCCCTGCTTTGGCACATCAGTGGTGCCAATGCCCCCACATTGTCCATAGCTCTGGCAGGGATACCCAGTGGCTACTGTCGTGATGAGGGTCAGCAGTATTGAGGGAAGTGAGCTTGAGTGGCACCTGTAACGTTGGCTCAGTGTATTGGTTTTGTCACAAAGGTCAGCATCTGTGCCAATAATGGTAGACATCAGCAGCAGTTGCAATGTAGAGTCTCCCTCTTCCAGGTTAATGGTTTTCAATTGCCGACAGCTAGAATCAAAGACTAGAAAATGGTTGTTTCTATGTGTAGAAGAGAGGCTCTTTTCATCAATACTTGTGCCCCCATTTGATACATCATAACAAACTGGAAGAAGCCAGAGAATCCTTTTCTCCTCTGTCAGTGAGACCATTTCCTCCAAACTGGTATGGCCTAAAATAACATTACAATCTCAAGACACTGCATTGAAAGAAAGCTTCAGACCTTTAGTTTAAATATCGGTGTGCTATCCATTTCTCACAATAATATTGGTTAAGATCCTTCTTGGCCTCAGGGATATCATCTGTAAAATAGGCATAATAAAGACAACCTCATTGGATTAATGTATGGGATTAGGTAAGATAATGTATATCAAAGTGCTTTACAAATGCATGATGTGATCAGCAGCCACTCTGCACAGCATAGTGCTTTAGACATAGAAGATGCTCAATACATAGGTGCTGGATTGAAATAAAAGAGAGCTATCACTAAATCCAGCACTGAAATTTTGCCAAGATAAATTGATAGATCCTTACTCTCTTTACTTCATGTCATTATCCTCAGTTTGGGGAAAAAATTGACATTCACCAGATGGTTTGCAGCTGAGTGGAAAAAACATGTAGCACCTGAGTCCTCACTTCTGTGAAAAAGATGCCCTCTAGGTTCTGAAGCAGAAATCACATTTCCTGGGTGTCCTAGAGATTCCCACAGTCCTACAAAGCTCTCTGCCATGTGTCCCCTGAGGAAGTCTTGGGGTAATGAAGCTGCATTCTCTTTTGATTGCTTAGTAGCATGTTGGGCCATATTACGGTGCATTTTCGCCATAAGGGATTTTCCCATATCTAATGTCTG
>NW_007733091.1:7694-14023 GCF_000696425.1 Galeopterus variegatus | reverse complement strand
AAGGGACCCCCGGCTGGACTGGGGTCTCTTCCCGCTCGGTTTTGTCGGCCTCTGGCTCAGGCCGGGGTCTCTTCCCGCTCAAGGGACCCCCGGCTGGACCGGGGTCTCTTCCCGCTCGGTTTTGTCGGCCTCTGGCTCAGGCCGGGGTCTCTTCCCGCTTGGTTTTGTCGGCCTCTGGCTCAGGGAGGCCCGACAGTAGCAGAGGGTGTCAGGCTGGGTGACAGACCCTTTAAACCTGTCCTGTACAGACTGGGTCATAGACCCCTCATATGCAGGTCGTGAGCTAGATAATTGGAAAAAGATCCTGGGAGCCACTGGCAAGGTTGACATACTTTATTTGGATGTGAGCTCAGCCCCCCAGTGAATCAGAGCTGTTGTCTTTTTAATAGAGTCAGATAGCTAAGGAATACCTGGGTGCACATGCACAGTTAACATATTTACAACAGACATGCTGTGTTATGCTCAGCTGGATATGAGGTGAGGGACCCTGACCAGTCTGTCTCCATTTTCCTCACATATGGGTTATGGCAATACTCAACCTTGCCAAAAACTACCAAAAAGGAAAAAAAAGCCACACAAGGCTTTACCACCCACTGTGAACAGAAAAGGGCAGTCTTGGCAAATCAGCTCTCAACAGATGCCTTGCTAACAGTGCCTCAGATGATGGTAGTCATGATTCAAGTACAGAAGGAATCAGCAAACTCAAAAGCCTGCCAGGTGGGCCATGAGAATCATAGGAGAATACTGGATATAGATGGAGATACAGACTCATGAGCAGAGAGGCTCTGGGGTAGACCAAAGAGTTTATGCCCTTCTAAAGCAGGATACTGACAGTTGTCCTGCAGGAAAGGGGAACAGTGTACAGGGTTATCAGTTCTTTGTTTTCAAGAGATACTGCAAGTCAGATTTTACATAACATTTGTTATTTTTTTTTAATTTGAATAAAATCTTTTTAGAAAGGCAAACAAAGACATCCTGTGTTGGCCAAGAAAACACATTGGCGAATAGGATTCATCTTCTGACCAGTGTGCATCTTCTGACGTAGAGCTTCTCTGTCACTCCTGAGAGATTCCTTGCTCTGGTGAGTGTCATTGGCCACAAAAGGGCACATCCTATTGTGTGAGGATGAGTGGATTATACTGTAGTCACCAGGAAACTATGAGGCTCATTAGGAGCTCAAAGAAAAGAGCAGTGATATGGTAAGTCACAATTTCTTATGAAGCAGAGGCATGAAGGTAGATGAGGGAATAAAGGCTTTCCTATGCATCTCAAAGAGCATGGAAGCACACCAAACTAGACCTCATAGATGGCATTGCATAGGTAGGAATGTATGCAGTGAACTCAATAGGAGAGTACTGTAGATGAATGGAAATAGCATTGTGCTAGGAAATGTAGACTACTTAATAACCACAAGGTTTCCTCATCTGTAAAATGGTGATGAAAATAATGTGCTCTTTGCAAAGCAGTTTAGAGGATTCAATGAGGAGATATGTTTGCACATCACATAGTGTCTGGCAAATACTAAATTTCATTATTGTTATTATTATTATTAAAGAAGTTGTTGTGCCCCATGCAGTCTTGGGCTTTCCCTTCAGCACACATTTCATAGCACCTAGTAGACTCACAGAGTGTTGAATCTTTACAAATATAATCTCTGGTGAATTGGTTCCATGGTTTTGCACATTGCTAATGAGGAAAGGATGAGAGGATTAGCTTGAGAGAACTGGTTTGCAGAATTCAGCTGCACTGCCATCTCCCCTAGCTTCCCTCATTATAATGCTCCATTGGGATGGGGGTGGAGTGTCAGTAATGTCATCCTGGGCAGCAGGAAAGCTCCTCACTAGCAGATCTCTTTGCCAATAATGAAGTCCTTTCCATACTGGGAAATTCAGTAGAAAAATGAGGCTATCACCATTTTTACTGTCATTGACATATTTCACTTTGTCACTGCCTCCACAAGATCTTTGTAAAAACAGAGAAACAAATGCTTAAGGACATTTTCCAAAGGAGTGTGACGTGTATCTGGGGTCTGACCTGCAAACACAGCTCCAGTTGAATAGATGAAGGCGGTGTGGCTACTGTTCTGAATTCGTCAACCTGCCCACCTGTCAATTTCCATGTGCATTTACTTATACTCTCTGTCAGTCATAAGAGCTGGCCTGCTTGAGTGACTTGTATAAAGATGAGCTAGTATAAAGTGGGCAATACATGTAAATGTCTGCAAATAAAAAATTAAAAGGTCAGACAATTCCTTACTGGTCACCAGTCATGTGTATTCATCAAGGTGAACTAAGCCTGACAACATTTGATGAGGGACTCATTTCTTACTAACTCTCCTCGAAGATTTGGATGACTGTGCTAAAAACTATAAGAACTGTTGCTGAGAAGACATAGCTATTATGTGGAGAGAAAAAATAGATTTCTTTCTGTCTACACTTTGATAAATATTGAAATTTATGCTTTATTTACAAGGGACTATAATTTGCAATTTAACATATACATGAAAGGCTTCTTTTTTGGTAATAGGAATAAACCTACAAACCAATAAATTGAATTCTGTCAAGGAAATATAATGGAGGATTTGGATAAATAAAAGGAATGACTTGAATTTTACTGCAAAGACTCTCTCATAATGCCACAACTTTTATGTTGTTCCATGTTTGTACATGTTAAATTCATCTTGAAGCCTCTTTCAACAAGGATAGTTACATTTTTTTAAAAAGTTAATAAAATACAGGGCCGGCCTGGTGGCGCACTGCTACAGTGCGCCGCTTGGGAGCGCAGTGGCGCTCCCGCCGAGGGTTCGGATCCCACATACAGACCGGTTCCCGCTCACTGGCTGAGCGAGGTGCGAGCGCAGCACCGAGGGTTGTGATCCTGTTGCTGGACACGAAAAAAGACAAAAAGGAAAAAAAAAAAAAAGTTAATAAAATACAAAGAGAACACCAAGATCATAGGAGATAGAAGGAAGGGCATATATTAGCTACAAGAATTAATAAAATTCTGAAACTGAGTCTTGAATTTTTACTCATGCTTTCTGTTTGCCTGAGCAAAAAGCAAAACATAGATCACACCACAGAAAAGAGAGGAAGCTTATCAATGTCTCATGGATACAAAGCTTTGGTCAATGTTTTATTATTTTATTTATTATGTGGTTTAATTGCTATTATTTCTACGACTATAACTATTAGATGAGCACTAAAATAAACATGCCAAACATGGTAGTTTCTACTTACTGTGGGAAGAATAACTCATGTTGTCCATTAGTAGAGTAATCCCAATATGCATTATATATACTCTGTGATCAATTCCTGCCCCTTTAGCTATTTCTCAGTACACTTTGGTAATTCACAGTTTACTTCATAAATTGCCTAGTTTTAGCAATATTATATTGTGATTAATTTAATAATAAACATTCTTACGAAAGCATGAAAAAATGTAGGCAAAATGCACTTTATAAGTGTTAGGATAGGGAATCAGAAATTACGTAGTATTAAGCAAAATATCACCACAATCTCCTTCTGTGATAATATTTAGAAAGCCATTCCTTTGCCTTAGCTTCAATTTGCTGAAAGTGGGAAGACACACACTTGAGTATTTATTTGGATAAATATTTTCTCTCTCTTGTTTCAGCAATCGCTGTGTAACTCTGCCTGAATCCAGTCTACAATCTACCTGGATTCATGCAGGAGAGAGGGGCAGGATGGGTTCATGTCCTGGAGACCCTTTATGTCTCACAGCATGATGGGAACTTTTCTTGAATGTAGTTCGAATGGGAATTTAAGGGAGAGTCCTTTCATCTTTTCACTGTGTAGAACCACGCTTCAGTTCTTAGGAGCATTCCCTTCTGTGGAGCTGCCATGTGCATAGACAAAGGGAATGATTTCAGATAGCTTATGTGTAACACAAACATTCACCCTCAAGAAAACAATAAAAGGACAATTTGTATTTTCTACTTATTGTGGCAAGTTGAATCATCTAGTATGTTCACTGTACTGATATTTCAATTTTATTGGCATAAAATTGTCCACAATGCAAATTTCACTATATTTTTAATATCTGTAGAATATATAATGAGGTCCCTGTTTATTACTTCTAACATTGGTTATTTGTATCTTTGTTTTTTAAAATCAGTATTGACAAAGATTTCTCTATTTTAGTCATCTACTTTTTAAAAACACACTTTGGGCTTTTAAAAATCTCTTTATTGTTAATTTTTNGGAGCACCGCCGCGCTTCCCAAGCGGCGCACTATCCAGTGCGCCACTGGGCCGGCCCAAGATGGACTTTTAATACATCGATTTTCAGCCTTTATACATATATGATATTGTTCTTGTACTTTTTATTTTTTAAATTGACATATAAAATATATGTATTGTGCATAACAAGACATTCTGAAACATATATACATTGCAGTATGGTCAAACCAAGCCAACCAACATATGCATTACCTCACATAGTTGTCATTTTTGTGGTGAGAACACTTAAAATCTCTTGTTAGAATTTTTCAAGAATACGCTATATCGTTATTAACTATAGTCACCATGTTGTACAATAGATCTCTTGAACTTATTCCTCCTATCTAACAGAAATTTTGTAACCTTTGACCAACATCTCCCCAGTCCCTCCCCTACCACTACCCCGGCCTGTAGTAACCATTGCTCTACTCTCTATGTCGATGAGATCACCTTTTTTAGATTCCACATATGAGTGAGATTATGCAGTATTTGTCTTTCTGTGCTTGGCTTATTTCACTTAACAGAATGTCCTCCTGGTTCATTCATGTTGTCACAAGTGACAGGATTTCTTTCTTTTTAATTCTTATATATTCTAATTTATGCATATTTTAAACCTAAAAAGACATCATTAGGCATCACTAGACATCATTAAACATCACAGTCAAAATCTATTTCCATTTACCCATGTATTAACTTTCCACTGTCTTTCATTCCTTCCTGCATCTCCACACTTTCATTTGGGACCATTTTCCTTCTGCCTGAAAACATAAACCTTTGAATTTCCTTCAGTGATGAGTTATCACCATTTTTGTGCTCACCTGAAGATGTCTTTATTTCACTTTCATTCTTGAAGGATATTTTCACTGGGTGAATAATAGTAGGTTGGTAGGTATTTTCCTCCAGTGCTGTGAAGATTTTTTTTCCTGACTTTATTGTTTCTATGAAAAACCAGCTGTTAGTCTTGTTGCTCCTTCAAAAGTAATCTGTCTAGATCTATCATATGATCCAGCTATTCCACTGCTGGGTATATACTCACAGGAGTGGAAATCATCATGCCGAAGGGATACCTGTACTCCCATGTTTATTGCAGCACTATTTACAATAGCCAAGAGTTGGAACCAGCCTAAATGTCCATCATCGGATGAGTAGATAAGGAAAATGTGGTATATTTACACAATGGACTACTACTCTGCTATAAAAAAAAAAATGAAATACTGCCATTTGCAGCGATATGGATGGACTTAGAGAAAATTATATNAGCCAGGCACAGAAAGAGAAATACCACATGTTCTCACTTATTTGTGGGAGCTAATGAAAATAAATAAATAAATATGCAAACAAATAAATGGGGGGAGGGGAGGAAGAAAACACAACAATCACAACAATTCCTTGAACTTGTTAAGACAAGTGAACAGATATGTTGATGGGAGGAGGGGGAGAGGGAGAGAGGAAAAGGAGGAATTGGTAAAGGGGCACAAACATCAACTACATTGTATACTGAGAAATTAAAATAAATAAATTTATTAAATAAAGTAAATGTAATCTGTCTTTTTTTCACTGGCTGCTTTTAAGATTTTTATGAAGATCTTAAGTACGGCCTTTACATTATTTATTTTGCTTGGAGTTCATGGGCTTCTTGAAAATGTAACCTTCTAACTGTATCCTACATATCTCTTATTCTTTCCTCTGTGTTTTCTATCCTTTTGTCTCCTGTGCTTCACTGTGGATACTTTCCTCTTATCTGTTTTTCAAATCAGACTTTTCTTCAAATTGTTTCTAATCTGCAGTTAATCCCATCCACTGAGTTGTTAATTGGGGCCATTTTTTTAATTTTTTTATTTTTATTAGATTATTTTTTAGTTTTCAATTCTGTATTGAAATTCCTAATCTTATCTTTTATTCCTTTGAATACATTGGAAATAAAGTCTAGGTATTAATACTGCATTACCTGGAGGTCCTGTGAGTCGATTTCTACTGTTTGTCATTTCTGCTGATTTTCATCTCTGTTGTCTTATCTCCTCAGCACCTGATTGCTTTTTATCATGTGCCAAACAATTCATTGTAAGTTTTTTAAGGAAATAATTTGAGGACA
>NW_007733091.1:5347-6521 GCF_000696425.1 Galeopterus variegatus | reverse complement strand
GGCCCATGTAATTGGACTGTTTTAGACACAATATACACCTCTGTATTTCAACATGGAAATTTAATTTACTCATATTTATTGTGATTCAAGATGTCCTTGGATACTACCCTTAAAGTTTTATACTGCTTATTTCAATTTATTTCTGTCAACATTTAGGGTTATTTAGTAGCATGATCTCTCTTGAATAAAACAATAATATAATCATATTTTTACTTCCTTTCTATACTCTGCCACTTCCCTCGTGAGTTCCATACTGTTGCTCTTGTTTTTTGACTATACATCAGCAATTACTTAGTCATAACAGGATAATTTTATATTTGTTTTTTTGTGTGTGTTTGTTTGTTTGTTTTATTGTGCACCACTGTTTCTTTACCCATGTGTCCTTTTTAGATCGTATGTTTTACTGGCATGTTCTCACTATTTCAAGGAGGTTCTGTGAGTGGTTATATTTTTGAATGAGAGTGGGGGGGGGTGATTGTTAACTCTTTCACTTACATGGAAATTTAGTTGAAGTAAAATTCTGGGTTTAAAATCATTTTCCCTAAGAATAAGCACTTTTTCATGTCTTCTGGAATCTAGAAAAGTCTGGTATAAATCTACTTTTCATGCCTTTTTAAGAAGTACATTTCCCCCTCTTGAAATTTTTAGAATTTTCTTTTAATTATTGATATCCTGAAACTTGGTATGGTTCTTTTTTATTTATTCTACTTGTCCCTTGGGGATACCTTTCTATATAAAAGTTCGTTTTTGTTCAGCTATATAAAAATGCTCCTTTATCTTTCTTTGATTAATTGTTTTTCTTCATTCTCTATTTTCTCATTCTGAAAATGCTATTAGATATATATGGGTGTCTACTGTATGGTATTTATCAAATTTCCCTCTGACTCTCTTTTATAATACATGTGACTACATTTAGAGCCCATTTGGTAATCCAGTATAAACTCTGCCTCTCAAGATCCTTAATTTAATCATATCTTTTGCCATGTAAGTTAATATTACATTTTTTTGCCCAATAAGGTAATATTCACAGATTCCAGAGATTATGAGGAAAATTAATTTTTTTGGAGGAAGGGCATTTTTTCAGCCTATGACAAGGCAATCACAGTTGAAAACAGCATACATTCCAGATCACACTTTTCTTTGGGTTAAAATTCATTGGCTCATTAGATTACCA
>NW_007733091.1:2909-4349 GCF_000696425.1 Galeopterus variegatus | reverse complement strand
AGCATACATTCCAGATCACACTTTTCTTTGGGTTAAAATTCATTGGCTCATTAGATTACCAAGGCTGGCTCTTCTGCTTAGTTCTACAAATGCTCAGTCTGTAAGATCGGCATTATAACATTGATTCCTTGCCTACTCCATGGGCATATGAAGAAATAAAATGAGATGTGATATAGAAAGCACTTTCTGAATAGTATCATAGAAAAAATATAGGGCCTATTTTTACATTCTAGTTTCTGGAATGAGACATTGGAATTATAGCCAGAGTCCTGCCACTTATTAACTTAGTGATTTGGTCTTTTCATTTATAAAGTGAAGGTAAGACACCTATTCTACAAGTTTGTTGTCATAATTAAATGAGATAATTTATGTAAAAGTGGCTGGAATGCTGCGTGGCTCAGAGTAAGATTCATCCTCCTCTTTACTCTCTGCTAAAAAAAGGTTTTGTACACACTGTATTGCTACAAGATGTTATGCAGATAAGCTTAGATCAGCACTTTTCATCTCAAGCAAGAAGGACAAACATAGATAATAACTATTTAAATAATTAATAGGCTGGAACAAACCCTTTACTGATGCTATGCATGGGAAGTAAAAATTCTCTGCCAGGACCTAATTCATGTCTTTGGTCAATACATTTTCCCTTCTTTGTTTCAGGGAAGATTAACAATATTGTGCAAAAACAGCCTAGTCAGGGGCTGGGAAAGTGTAAACCAGTAAATCAAAGCTATTGCTACTGAAGTTATGATCATTTACTTGCATTCTGGAAGACACTATTAGCAGTATCACTATTTATATACAAGAGCAAATGAGCATGTGAGGCAAAGGGCCAATAAGCAACCCTAAATTCATTCCTTGGTAGCTCTATTCCCTTTTACATCTCTGGTTAAATGGCTCCATTCATTAGTTCTACAGACTGGTAACATCAAACCTATGGCTTTAATTACTATGTGGCCTTTTACCCATTACCTCCACATGATCACACACTGAAACCCTGATGTCAGACATTGGTCTCATAAATGGGGGCTTTTAACCAAAAGGAAGACTTGACGAGGAGCTGGTCTTAGTATTTAAAATAAACTCCTTCTCTACCTCCCACCATTTAATTGTTAGTGTTTCCCACAGATTCATTCTCCATATTCCACTTTTGGGGGGAGGGTGCAGTTTCCTGGGAAATCTTGCACAGTCTCATGCATTCAGCTATGTCCTATGACCTTCAGATATATAACTCCAACTCCAGCCCAGCCTTTTATCCTCTCCCTCTCTCCTTCTTTAGGCCAGTAGCCATAGCCTTGAGCCTTTAGGCTACTCAGGCAAGGAACCATATCTGGCTCTCTGAGGGTCACTTTGGAGGTGCTCTCAGCAGATTTAAGGGGCAGCCACTGCTTTTTCTGACCCTCTGGGTTCAGAGCAAGGAGAGGCAAAAGAAGCAGGTAGGGG
>NW_007733091.1:0-1243 GCF_000696425.1 Galeopterus variegatus | reverse complement strand
TTCCATTCCTTTGGGTATATACCCAGCACTGGAATTGCTGGATCATATGACAGTTCTATTTGTAGTTGTCTGAGGAAGCTCCAGACTGTTTTCCATGATGGCTGCACTAATTTACAGTCCCATCAATGGTGTAAGGGGGTTCCTTTTTCTCTGCATCCCTGCCAGTGTTTGTTATTCTCTTTTTGTGAATGGCTGGTTTGACTGGGGTGAGATGATATCTCAGTGTGGTTTTGATTTGCATTTCCCTGATGCTTAGTGATGTTGAGCAACAAATCCTCTCTTGGACCTGGCAGATGTTCCAAAATGATTCTACCTCTTGGAATGCTTTTACAATCCATTGGTGATTTCCTATTGGATCTTTCTGACCACAATTCTCTTGATCTGCAGGGCTGTCCTTCAGCTGGCCACCACAAATATCCTTCAGTTTCTACACCCAGTGATTCACCTCAGTGTCTATCTGCTGAGATTCCCATGTGCTCTGGCAGACATCATTTTGGGAAGAATGTCTTTTTAAATGAACTTAGGTAACACTCTTATGACAAACACCTTACTATGCCTGTCCCCAGGATCTCTGTACCTTTGGCCCATGAGCAGTTTTAGATAGCATCTCTCTCTTTGGTACCCTCCTGCATGGATCAGACATCAGCCACGATGTCTGCCACATGCAGGAAAGAATCTGCCCCCCTCACTAGACTTGAAGTGAGGGAAACTCATTCATCCCCTGCCCCTCACCCTCCTGGGTGGGTTAGGGATCAGAGTTCTACACAAAGAAATGTTTACAAAATACTCTCCAGTCTCCAACAAACTTACTCTCTTTTAGCCTCAATATGTGTGAGTTGTTTAGTTCTATAAACCCACTCAGTTTGGAACATATTATCTACTGTCTTTATGCCTCAGTAGAAAACTAGAGAGAATGCATCCCATTTTAATATTCTATTTTTCTAAATGGAAGGACTTTTACAAGGTAACCTTCATGTTTCTCCCTCTTACCCTTCACATCACCATTTTGTGCCTGAAAAGGTAAAATCCTGCCACTATTGCCACTTTATGAATTTATGTGTAATGAAACTTATTCAGTTTCAGATCATGCAGGTAGACTTCTTTTATCATAAGAAGAAATACAGGCATATCACTTTTTATTGTACTTCACTTTATTGCACTTGGCAGGTGTTGAGAGTTTTGTTTGTTTGTTTGTTTGTTTTAACAAATTGAAGGTCTGTGGCAACCCTGTGTTGAACAAATC
>NW_007733090.1:117248-117750 GCF_000696425.1 Galeopterus variegatus | reverse complement strand
CCGTGCTTTTGGGGTCATATTCATGAAGTCTGTGTCTAGTCCTACTTCCTGAAGTGTTTCTTCTATGTTTTCTTTAATAAGTTTTATCGTTTCAGGGTGTACATTTAATTATTTAATCCATTTTGAGTTGATTTTAGTATATGGTGAAAGGCGTGGATCTAGTTTTATTCTCCTGCATATGGATATCCAGTTACCCCAGAACAGTTGCTAAAGAGGCAGTGTCTTCCCCGGTGTATAGGCTTGGTGCCTTTGTCAAAGATCAGATGGCTGTAGCTGCGTGTGTTGATTTCTGTATTCTCTATTCTATTCCATTGATCAGTGTCTCTGTTTTTATGCCAGTACCATGCTGTTTTGGTTATTATAGCTTTGTAGTATAGTTTAAAGTCAGGTAGTGTTATACCTGCTGCTTTATTTTATTACTATTATTTCTTTTTTGCTCACAATTGCTTTGGTTATGCGTGGTCTTTTGTTATTCCATATAAATGTCTGGATAGTTTTTTCC
>NW_007733090.1:111550-111862 GCF_000696425.1 Galeopterus variegatus | reverse complement strand
TTTATGGCAGTGGTAGTTATTTTTCAGGTACCAAACCCAGTACTCCCTTGAGAATTTCCTGCAAGGGTGGTCGTTTGGTAGTGAACTCTTGCAGCTTTTGTTTGTCTGAGAAATATACTATTTGCCCTTCATTTCAGAAGAATAGCCTTGCGGGGTAGAGTATTCTTGGTTGGCAATCTCTGTCTTTTAGTATTTTGAATATATCATCCCATTCCTTTCTGGCTTTTAGGATGTTAGTCTGATTGGGGCTTCCTTATAGGTGATATGACGCTTCTCTCTTGCAGCTTTTAAGATTCTCTCTTTGTCTTTGAG
>NW_007733090.1:108887-109554 GCF_000696425.1 Galeopterus variegatus | reverse complement strand
ACTGTACTTTAAAACCTTCTCTGTGTGTGCACTGCACTAAATATGGTGATACAATGTAAGTTCCAGTCTTCACTAAGTAGAAAATTGGGCAACATACTAAACATACTAAATGTCATAATAAAGGTATATCTTTAGGAAAGATATAGTCATTATACTTCTTATTATCACCCAAATGAAAAAGCAGGACTCCATTTAAACTTTTCTCTGAATTGCTAGTGTCTTGCAAGTTCATGAATTGAGAGTTCATGAGCAGGAATTCTGCATTGTATTAGGGGGTGAACCCTTAATGCCTTTCCCCTTTAAAATATTTTGACTAATTCAGCCTTTGGTATTTTATTACATTTTTTGAAGCATTGTAGAGTATGTTAATGATTAAGAGTTTCTGAAAATTCTAATACATCAAATAATTCATCCATCTTCTTAACTCATAAACCATTACATTACAGGAAATTTGGGAATGAGAGATAAGAAGAAAATAAATTGTTCAAGCCTTTCTACCTAATACATTTTTATCAGCTATTTATAGGCCTCTCCAGTCTTTTTTCATGTTTATGGTTTTAATAATTGTGTGTCCTTCGTGTGTCCTTTTTTCTTTTCTTTCCAAACATCGTATCATGCTTTCCCCCTCATTCAAACCTCACTCATCTGTTTAAAAAAGAAAAAAAAA
>NW_007733090.1:103455-107206 GCF_000696425.1 Galeopterus variegatus | reverse complement strand
CAGCAGAATACTGTCCTTTTTCTTCCACTAAAAAATCCTGAGCTTCACTTTTTTTTTGTAATACTGTATTTTGTTTTTAATTTCCTGCTTGAGCTCAGCGACATGCTGCCTTTATATAATAGTAAGTAATATTAAAATTTCATTCCTTTTACAGTTGCACTTCAAAAATTAAAGGGGAAAAAGTATTTCCACTGATCAGAGAGGGCTTATCATAGTCCTTTGTAGGGCTATTTACAGCAGTGAAAGAGAATGCCAAGTTGCTAATAGATGGGTATGTATTACCCTTAAATTTTTAAAACTGCACTTGATGTGTTGTGAGGAACAGTTTGATGTTATGCAATGCTTAAAATTTGTTTCTGTTTGTTATCTTCACATATAGAAAATATTGATTTTCATTACTTTATATTTTTATTGTTTTGTTTTGCCTGATAAGCTGCCAAATGGTGTCACTTACCATACTGGAACATACCAAGATCGGTTAACAAAGCTACAGGATCATCTCCGCCAACTTTCTATTCTCTTCAGGAAGCTGAGGTTGGTCTATGACAAATGCAATGAAAACTGTGGAGGAATGGATCCCATCCCAGTAGAGGTGAGTTTTCATGATAGAGGGAGGATAAATGTAAGTTGTGAAATGGTGTCAAGACATTTGTAATATTTTTCCCTTCTCCCTTTCTCCTATTTTGCTGTATTTCCAGATTTTGAATTTTATCGGTTTTACTTTTGACCAGAGAAGATGAAAATGTGATATATATGCATAGAATTGCTACCATATTTTCACATTAATAATTTCTTGTAGTCTCTGACATCCAGGCTTATAGTGATTTTTTTGTTGTTGTTTTTGGGAGGACAGAGTTTTCTGTGGCAATTTTTATGACTGCTGTCAGTGTCTTCTTTTAATTAAATCAGTACATGATTTTTTTTAGTAAGAATTTTAATAGTATTGTAAAATACTTTTAAAATGGTTTTCATGAAATTGCTTTACAGATAATAGGTTATTTTTTTATCATTATAATTTAGATTTGATTTTTAGCTCAGCAGAGTCACTCTATTTTAAATATGTATTCTCTAAATTTAATCTTGGTTCATAGATAAATTTAGTTAATTAGTATGTGATATTTCTGTAGGTGGCTCTTTTCTGTTGAGAAGTTATATCTCTGCCACCAAAGGTAGCTGAGAAGCGTAAATGTTCTCTCACTATAAGTAAAGAACAAGTTCATGTGATCAGTGGTTTCTTTTTGAGT
The DNA here is from genome assembly GCF_000696425.1 of Galeopterus variegatus. NCBI lineage: Eukaryota > Metazoa > Chordata > Mammalia > Dermoptera > Cynocephalidae > Galeopterus > Galeopterus variegatus. Next base: position 105,962 of record NW_007733090.1, on the reverse strand, counting down.
GATCAGCATAGAAGAGATGAACAGAGAAGGAGTAAACTGCAAAATATCTTGAAAAGAAGTGATCAAAGATGTGGGAGAAAGATCAGAAATGCAGTTGGGAAGTCAAAGAAAATAAGGAATGAAAACTGCCCAGTAGATTTTGCTAGACCAGAGTTGTTGGTATATTTGAGTTCTAATACAAAGTCAGATTGCAGTGCATTGAAGAGTAATCAAGGAGTAAGGAGCTGGAGGCAGCAAGTGGATATCAGTCTTTCAAGAACCTTAGATAAAAAAACAAGAGAAGGAAGCAGTAGATGGAAGGAGGGATGGAATCAAGGGTTTTTGGAGATTTTCCCTTCCAAATGGAAGAGACTGTACCATATTTAGATGATAAAAGAAGAAAACTATAGGGAGAGGTTGGGGTAAGGGAAGAGAAATAATGAAGACAGGAGGGCAGAGGAATCAAAGCACAAAAAGAGAGACTAATCATTTTCAGGAGGAAGGACAACTCTGCCTTAGGAGAGAGGAAAGGAAGAGAGGGAGATGTAGATGTGGGTAAGTTCATACTCGTCCCAAGAATTTGGTGTTTGGCCAGATGACTCCTGGTTTTACCAAAGGCCTGTTCCTGTTCCTGCATTGGTAATATAAAATGGTAGAGACTAGGTAACACGAGAGTCTTCATCAAATAAACTTCATCATAAATCATACTACATATTTACTTATAATTCCACTAGAAGTTTCAAGGCTATGCAATTTTTTTTCTCCTGAAAAAAAAAAAAAAGAAATTCTCACAACTAAAAGAAGTTAAGACCTCTAGAAATTTGCAGACACTGAAGTTTCAGAGAGCTAGTTAATGACATTTATGTAATGTACAGCCATGAAGTTTCTTTTTCTTTTTTCTTTCTAGTATAAGTGAAGGAAAGCCTGTCTTATCTATCTCAATAGACTGTAAATCCCTTAGGGACCAGAATTACATCTTATTTGGCAATATTTTTGCAGTTTCTCATCCAATATCTGGCAATTAAGTATTTGCTGATTGAATGAGTAGGGTATTATTTAATTATATGTGACAACCAATGTTATAAAAGCTTTTCTACAAAAGAAACCTGAAAGGGTAATGTACAGAATGCATTGAAATGATAAATTTATAAAGCTGTTGTTTCAGGCCATCACCTGAATTGAAATTTACTTTTATACTATTCAAAACAAATGAGTAAAAATTGACCTTAATCTGATGCATTTTCTATACCAGTGTAATTGGAAAACTTGGATCCTATTTCTGACTTTGAACTTTTCTTCATCACTTCCAGCAACTTATTCCATACGTGGAAGAAGATGGCTCAAAGAATGATGACCGGGCTGGCCCTCCTCGTTTTGCTAGTGAAGAGAAGCGAGAAATTGCTGAAGTAAATAAAGTGAGTTATTAGTCTGTACAGAAATAAGAGATAAAAATTACTAGGGAATCTAATGTAACTCAAAAACATAATTTGAATTGTAGAATTACATGAAGTTGTTTCTGTGGCAAACCTAACCTATTTAGAATACAGCCAAGAACTAAAAGGTAAGCAGAAATGCCATCTGAATAGTCAGAAGAGAGATTGCAAAATTCATTCGCTAAAGCTCTTAGAAGAGCTCTGTAGACATTCAGTCACAACCTGTTTACTATTTTCTAGGCAGAATTCTGCCTTTCTATTTCAGCATATTTGGAGCAGCAAATGATAAAAATGTACAAATAAGAAATGCAAATGTCTCAACACCTGTATAAGAAATTCAGAGAGTTATCAAAGAGTTATCCTATCCCACTCCCCCAAAAAGTTCCTTACTGGAATGTATTTATTGCCAAGTACTTTCAAAAGTTCAAATGATAAAGTTCATATAGTTTTCATGAAACATAGAGAAATAGGGAAAATTGTGAGTTTGTTCTGTGATGGAAATGTGCCCCAAGCTTACCAAAACCTAACAGAAATAGAGTAATGAGTAATACGACCAGCCTCACTCTTCCACTTACAAATACAGATCACCCCCTCCTGAAATTCTTAATTCTATTTAATAGAATTCATCAGTGATTTACCACAACCAAAAAGGGTTTTCGGAGGATCATTCAGCTTATGTATATCATATGTAATGCCTGTAGGTTACATTGTGAAAAATGTTTATAATATTCCTAAAAGACATTTGATAGAATTCAATACCAGTTGCTGATTCAAAGAGTACTTCAAACTATTAATAACATGGGTTTTTAAAATCTTTTTATTTTAGATAAATAGCCAACATATCTTATACAGGTGAAATATAGAAGTACTCCTATTAAAAACAGACATAAAATAAGATGCTTTACTCCACTATGTTTAGTATTATTTTAGAAGTTATAGCACATGCAAAAAGATAACAAATGTTGGGAAACCGGAGTAATAATATTATATATAAGCATGTTAGAATGTTCAAAGAAATTCAGTTGATAAACAACTGGAGTCTATTAGAGTTCCATAGAAGGGCTTAATACAAGATTAATACCATGCTGTTATAAT
>NW_007733090.1:98464-102168 GCF_000696425.1 Galeopterus variegatus | reverse complement strand
TTTTTTTTATCTTTATCTTTATTTTTAATTTCATTTTATTTTGTCAACATACACTGTGGTTGATTATTGTGGCCCATTACCGAAACCTCCCTCCCTCCTCCCTCCCTCCCCTCCCTCCCAACAATGTCCTTTCTGTTTGCTTGTCGTATCAACTTCAAGGAATCTATCGATGGCAGCATCTCAGTACTGTTTTTCACCTTTCCACAGAGTCAAAATTATCAGACAATTTCTTGGTTCCCCTGCCTACCCTGCCCTCCTAAACCGTCTGTCTCCTTGCTAAGTAGGTCTGGACCAAATGCCCTGTGGGCCTGCTGTTTAGCTCTTGCCCTGGAGCTTCCCTTCACCTCTTCTGTTGGTTTCACTTTTTCCTCAACCTCATGTCCTCCTCTTTCTTGGTTTTCTCCCTCATTGACAATGTGCTACATCAGTGGCTGCTTTAAAGTTTTAGAGTCTTTAAGTTTTGAGTCTTTACATATCTGTCCAGTTCATCATTTGGCTGGCCAATACAATTTTATGTTGCAAATTACTTTCCCTTAGAAATTTGAAGGCATTCCTTCATTGTATACTCTAGTATAGAGTTTGGCAAACTTTTTCTTTAAAGGACCAGATGGTCAATATTTTAGGCTTTGTGGGACACATATGGTCTCTGTTATAATGTGAAAAACATCCTTAGGCTGCAGGCCTGAAAAGCAGGTCATGGGCCATGGTTTCCCAATCCCTGTCTATTTTGTTTTGTTGTCTTTGTTTGATAATCTCTAGAAGATCTGACGAGAATCTGATGATTAAATGTGAGCCATTCATATTTAAGAGTAAACACTTAAAAGCTAGTTAGAACCTTGTGAGTTGGTTTCACCACAGGTGATTGAGAAGCAAGTTGGCGTTTTCTATGGGGGACCCCTGACTATCGGCTTCTGAGTTTTTTTCTTCAGGGCTATTCAGTTTCTTCAGAGAAGAATCTTTCAGTGCCCTATAAGAGGAGATATTCTGTTGTCTTTCTGGAAGCCTGGTGGAGGAACTGTTTTGGGGGGGCCACCATTCAGGGCACGTTCCGTATTTTCAGCTCTGCATCTCGTTCATGCCTCCTGCTGTGCTAGTGTCACTGAGTCCACAACTGTTCTGGTTCAGTTCCACAGGCAATAAACCTCCTGTTCCTTGAGAGGCAGAGCAGGGCAGGAGAAAAGGTACTCAGGCACCTGTTGGTGAGGAGTGCAGGTGCAAGTTTGTGGGGCACCTGGGGCCCTTACTAGAGGATGTGCCTATGTCAGCCCTTCCTCCAGTTTTCATCCCCAGGCCTCCTCTGGTGCCTTTAAGATAGGCCCTGTCTTCAGGTGTCCCTGGTGGGTCCACCCTGTTCTCAGTGGCATCTCCCTGCTGCTTCTCTGGGTTGTAGATTCTTTCTCTCTACCAAGGCACTGACCACTCCCCTCTGTACTGTTCATCTTAAAATTTGCCACCTTGCATCTGCTGTTGTCTCCTTTCTGATCACTTTTCTCAACATGTATTTATAGCTGTTTTATTACTCTCCTGCATTTTTATTAGGGCTTTGAAAACAAAAAGAGATAAACACGTGTATTTAGTCCACAGGGTTTATCTGGAACAGGTTCAGTACAGCAAATAGACACAGTGTTTGTAAAAGTTTGTCTATTTATGGAATAAAAGTCAATATTTCGAATTTTGTTTTCCCAGTTACACTTCAGACATTTGAGATCTCTTCCTTTGATTAAACCACTTGGATTTGTTCTAAGAGCTTTTAACTTCAGGGTAAAACATATTTTAGTTAACATGGTATTGACCTGAAGGTTATTACAAAGAGGGAAGAATCAGTTTAAATGTTTTTAATAAACCATATTTAAAAGTAAGCCCTATATTTTTATGGGAATTTTTCTCTAAAGAGAATTTAAAGGGACAACTATTAAAAAACAATGACTGACAAGCTGGGGCTGGATCTCGAGTCCCCTTCTCCTCCTCTCTGGATACCTCAAGTACTTCCAGGGAGAAGCCAAGCTGAGAGAAAGAACGAACCGCTCCAACTGTTTCAAGCCCCAGCCACTTCAAGGCTCGCACTGGTGAGCACGTGGAGCAAGAGCTGGCAAAGTCACAGCTGTGCCCTTCATATGAAGTTGCTTGGAGGCTGTAGGAGAGAAGGCCTTGGAGGCCCCCACGCCAGTAAGACCACTAACAAGGTTCCCATGGGCCCACATAGGAGCGAGGGGCCTCAGACAACTGAAAAAAGGAGCCACTGAGAGTCTGGTGAGTCATTGCAGAGGACTGGCTTATGGCCTGTCCCACGGGAAATGTTTGGAGTGTGGGGGTGGTGGGGGAGACAGTCCCACTGGGAGAACATTGGGACACAGCATGGACAGCTGATCTACCCTCCAATCAGCACAGGCTCACTCAGTGGAGACTTGTCAGGAATATAGAATTGTATGGGTCGCAATTTGCTGAAAAGGCTCAGGCCCAGACCAGAGTTTCCAGACAACCCAGGTGTACCAACCTTCATATGACCCAGAAGTGCTTACAAGGTCAACAATTAAAACCTGAGCTGCACAAAAAGCCTTCCCCAGAGAATCAGCAGCAAAGCAGCAATTTAGCTCAACTACAGAATTCAAGTGCTGGTTCCCACAGGAAGTTCCCCCATTTTAGAAGTAAGTAAAGGACAACAAATTAGTTCCATTGCAGAGTTTAAGTGTTGGCAATAGTGAATAATCCAACACAGAACTGAAAGACAAATTTAAAAACCCACAGATTGGAGACAACATCCTGATGTTAACCAGTAAAGGTCTAACACCACTAAAGAGCACCTATAAAAGCTAGGACAGGAAGCCCCCTGGGTTCCCAAGCTGAAGTGGAGGGAGGGCTGAGGGCCTCAGCCATGCCCCTGTGATGTCTGCATCCAGCCAAGCTGCCATCGGAAGCGCCCCAGGTGCCTGAGCTGGGGTGGCCAGAGACTGAGGGCCACGGCCACACCCCTGACATCCGCATCCAGCCCAGCAACAACCACCAAGCTACCGATGGAAGCACCCTGGGCTCCCAAGCTGGGGCAGTGGGGGGATGAGAGCCTCAGTCACGCCCCCCCATGTCCGCATCCAGCCCAGTGATGACCAGCAAGCCACCACCAGAAGTGCCCCGGGAAGTGCCCTGGACCGAACAACTGCCACAACAGGTACAGATAATTATTTAGGTCCTCTCACTTACCAGATCCTGAGTCATTTTGATACCAGCAGAGAGAGTCTGGGGAGACCTGATTGCTGCCTTCAACCCACCCTGTCCTCTAGCAGGTTCTTGACTCCACCACAGGGAAGAATTCAAGAGCAGAGTCACAGTTCAAAGTGAAAACAGGGTTAGCCTGCTGGTTAAGCTCTCTGTTGTGTTTTTTATTTCGTTGAATGAATCCTTCAACTCCACAAGCTCTGCTACATTCTTTTTCAGGGCATTGATGTCTGACCTTGAAGATGGCTTGTTCGAAATAACACAGGTGGACAAAAAAAAAAAAAAAAGGAAAAAGAATTTTAAAACTTGAAGAAAATCTAAGAGAAACAACAGACAACCTCAAGCACTCCAATATCTGAATCATGGGTATTCCAGAGGGGGAGGAAAAAGGAAATGGCATTGAAAACATATTCAATGAAATAATAGCAGAAAACTTCCCAGGTATAGGAAGAGATACAGGTCTTCACATTCAGGAAGCTCAAAGATCTCCCAAC
>NW_007733090.1:72660-97464 GCF_000696425.1 Galeopterus variegatus | reverse complement strand
CATCCAGCCCAGTGATGACCAGCAAGCCACCACCAGAAGTGCCCCGGGAAGTGCCCTGGACTCCTGAGCCAGGGTGGGAGGTAGCCAAGGGCCTCAGGCATTCTCCCTGACATCCACGTCCAGCCCAGCAACGACCACTGAGCCGCTACCAGAAGCCCCCTGGGCTCCCCTACCAGAATGAGGGGGGTGCCATGGGCCTTGACCTCCTCTCTTCCTCCTCCTCCCTCCTCTCACCCTCTGCTCCTTCCCCTTCTCCTCTCCCTCTCCCCCCTAACTGCTCCTTAACAACATCTTAGAATATAAAAGGAATAATAATAATAATAATAATACATAATTTTTTTTTTTTTAAGAGAATTTAAAGGGAAAGCGTCTTTTCTTGATTGGATGGGGAAATGCTCATCTGATGGCCTCATAGCTCTCTTTCACTTCCTGGGAATTCCTCTTCCTATATTTTGAGGAAGCACTGCAGAAATGGGTGGTGAGCAGAGGTCAAAAATGGGAGAGGGCTAACATGTGGTTAACTTAAGTTTAAATCCCAAAAAAGGAAGGGAGAAGAGAATAAAATTAACTGCCTAGGGCCAGCCCAGTGGTGCACTGGATGGTGTGCCGCTTGGGAAGCGCAGTGGCGCTCCCGCCCGAGGGTTCGGATCCCACATACAGACCGGTTCCCGCTCACTGGCTGAGCGAGGCACGGGAGCAGCCCCAAGGGTTGTGATCCCGTTGCCAGTCTCCGGTCCGGTGCGGGGACAACACTGAGGGTTGCAATCCGTTGCCGGACACGGAAAAAGACAAAAGACAAAAAATAAAAATAAAAAAAAAATAAAAAAAATTAACTGCCTAAAAGCAAGTAAATTGGGTTTTTTGACCAAAAGGGTTTTTTAATTAATTAAAAATCTTCATAAATGTGAATTGAATGTACCATATATTCTCTTAATAGAGTAATTTTATATATAGTTAAACCACTAATGTATTTTATTTATTATTTTCCTTTAACTTCTTCAAACCCTGTATCTTCCTTCTAGAATATAAGGTTAAAATATTGAAATTTTAAAAAATACTATGCTCATGATCTATTAATATATATATATTNACTAATGTATTTTATTTATTATTTTCCTTTAACTTCTTCAAACCCTGTATCTTCCTTCTAGAATATAAGGTTAAAATATTGAAATTTTAAAAAATACTATGCTCATGATCTATTAATATATATATATTTTTTGCCTAATGGCACAGACACCTGAGTGCTTCTGTGAACACTATTTTTACTTTAAATAGCTGCCTATACATGATAAAATCTAATTATTTAATCACATGGATGCTGTTAAGATTCATTGATGAGGTTTGACAAGTATTTATAAATATCTGTGTACTGCATTCATAAACTTAAATTTTTGTCTTCCCTTTGTCTATTATATTAACCAGTGCACATTTTTATTATGCAAGTAAAGGTTTGCTTTCTTTTTTCTTCTTTTTTTAGCTCATACAATTAGTTGGTGGTACAGTTTTAAAATTCACAAAATCTTAGCTAGTAATACTAAAACATTCAAATACTTATATCTTTTGGTATGGAGTATAAAAATGAATAATTTTTAATAATAGCCATGTCTTTTTTTTAATACTGAAAAGCAATATTTAAAAAAAAGAATAAAGAAAAAGTTTTGAAATGATTGCAAGGATTTTTGTTTGCTTGTTTTTTCCTTCTAGGTTTGGGAGGAAGCTTTTTGATTTGGCCTTTTATTTTTCCTTTGAACATTCAAATATTCAAATATCTGTGCAAATGCTGTGTGTCTGTCAGGTTTGGCCTAAGTAGCAGAATTTCTGCTGTAAACTAGCCAAATATGTTGTCTGCCATTATGCACGTTTCAGATGAAGGTCAAGTTTCTTCTTCGAGAACATGAGACTCTGTAATGGAAACAAAGCAGCACCTGTTTCATGTACCCATTTCATGATTTGGTGGATATTTACAGAAACAAAAATACTGCACCATGTTTTTAGTACATTGGTATTTGCTTGTATTAAATAACTAAGTTGCTTTATGGATTTACATAATCAATGATAAAGTTATATTCTTTGCATTCAATTAAAAATATTCAGAATTTTACTACAGTGTATATTTTCTTACTTTTTTCTCCTAAATAAGCTATATAATATAAGTAGATTTATATACCTTTTGGTTGACCCTCATTTAGTCATTTTTCAAAATACTGCTATCTCATTGTGTACTTGAAATTGTGCAGGACAACACATTGACAATGTGTTTACTATTTAATATATATACGGTCTGGTTTCTAACTGTATGTACTACCAGTGTCTACCAGAGTGCCATAAAACTTCGAGGCACACAATTGGTAGTCAAAATTTGATGTAAATGGCCTAGTTTTAATGGTCAGATTTTGGTTTATTTAAATTCTTTTCTCTTCATATATCCTGGGATCCTTCATATATCCCAAGCCACGATAACCAAGTAAAGGTTGAGTACTTGTTTGAGACCATATGCTTTAGAGCCATCAAAATGAGTTTTATTTTGCATAAAGCTATTCTGCTGATGATAAGATGAAATTGAAAGAGGTAGTGGGTAGCATTTACAGGGCTGAAATGTAATTGAGTCCATGCATTTAGAAATTAAAGCACTTTTGATCAGATGTCACAGTCTTTGTATGAATATTAAATTACTTGGTGTAACTTAGCATAAACATATTTTTTAAGTATCTACTCACACATTCACCTGTTAATGTAACAAATTAGGCACAGCTGATGGATTTTGAAAATAGCAGCTGTCAACCTCTGTTAAAATCAATCAGTGGCAAGATTGTATATATTAAATCCTATATCATGTCATGAAAATTTATTTACAGTTTAACCACTAATAAGAATAACTGTCAGCTTTGCTGTTGATAGTTTCATGATGTGTTTTGACTCTAGGTATTTTATTTGTATGCAAATTTTTTCATTTAAAACTTTGTGGCATCCTTGAGAAAACTATCCAAGTGTCTTATAATACATCAAACTTTTTAAAAAGAATTTTCTATTGCCTAGAGTTGATCCAGCAATCTCACTGCTGAGTATATACCTAAAGGAATGGAAATCATCACGTCGAAGGGATACCTGCATTCCCATGTTCATCACAGCTCTATCTATAATAGCCAAAATATGGAATCAACCTAAATGTCCATCAGTGGATGACTGGATGAGGAAACTGGTATATGTACACCATGGAGTACTACTCAGCCATAAAAAAAGAATGAAATTCTGGCATTCACAGAAACATGCATGAGCTTGGAGTGAATTATGTTAATGAAATAAGCCAGGCACAGAAAGAGTAATACTGCATGTCCTCACTCATAAGGGGGAACAAACAAAGAAAGAAAGGAATAGAAAAAGAAAAAGAAAGATGACAATAAAACGTTGAACTTTCCAGAAGGAGAGAACAGACTTATAGTTACTGGAAGTGGGAAAGGGGGAGAGGGAAGGGAGTTGGGGAGTAATTGGGTAAGAGATACATGAAATAATTACTATTTGTAATGATGAACATTTGTACACAAATAATGATGGTCAACTCTGTACCCCATAAACATACATAATCAATTATGTTTCATTTAAAAATAAACAAAAGGATTATTAAAAAAGAGTTGAATATTATCTTGAAACTACCATATATTTTTTAGTTCTCTTTATGTTTTAGGAATTAAGCCTTAAAAAAAAAAGTATATCAGAATTTATATTTCCAAGAGTATTCTTGGAAATGGTCTTTAATTAGTAGGCTATGCATTTATTCCAGTGATGAAACCATTGTGAGAGCTATCTGCAAACCTTGTTTTGATATTAATTATAAAGTCTTGTTTATAACCACCCAAGAATATGTTATTACTTTAGTACGCCTTAATTTTTACTGAAAATGTGATTGCTGACCTTATTCACCAGACTTAGCCTTTGAATGGTTTTCAGCTGTCTCTAAAATATAAATCCCTCCTCTTTCTTTTTCGTGGACACAGATTTATCAACATTGGGGATATTTTGGAAATGCATCCCACATACTTGCCCAGTTAAACTTTTTTATTGCAGTTTAATTATATTTCTTCCCCTTTAAGAATTTTGGTGGGTCCCCATTACCCACCACCAAGCCCAAATTTATCCTCCTTCTAGTCTTTGCTCACTACCGACTTTTCTAGACCCCAAACAAAATATTTTCATTGTTTGCTGACCATTTCAGTCAGAGGCAGTATCTGTCTTTCAGGTTCCAAGCATCTGATATATTTCCTCTGCCATCTGCCTTGCCAGGTCATAATCTAGTCATTGGGGCACTATCTTCCTCCAACTGTGAACATACTTAAGATATTCAGAACTTACTAATTCAAATAAGATTTTTAAAAATTCTACTCAGTCTTTTTCTTTTTTTTATTCTTACTCAATAGCTCTTCTCCACATCTGTCCTGAAAAATTAGAATTGATAGCTGAAGTATTTCACAGCCAGAGGCAATGGCTCAATAGGGGGCTATCAACTTCAGCAGTGGTGGAGCGCAGTGACTTTGAGCCATTTTGAAGCCACAAATTAGTTCACTAAACCACAGTTACTGGTTTTCAATCATGTGTCTATGTAACTGATTGTCATTTTATATATGAATGTACAGAAAGTACAACAGGCAGGCACCTTAAATTACATATAATTCCGTTTCATAGACAAGAAAACTGAGCAGAATGAATTTGACTTAGATAAAATAGCAAGTTAGAGGCAAAGTTAGAACCAGGACTGAGATTGCCAGCCTCCTACCATAGTGTCTTTACTGTTGTATCTCTGTTTGCTCCTACCCTTGACTGCTGATGGAAGTGTCAGTTTCTTGGTCTTTATGATCAAAAAGACTTAATAGGCTTGGCCCTTTCCCTCTCTCCCAGTAATCTGGGTCAATTTTGTTAGATAATATACACGACTGCTTAATTAGCTGACTACCATCTACTCATGATGACAGAACTTAGAAGATGGGTCATCTGAAAACTGAACAAGGAGACGGAGTAACTAAAAATACTAACAGGATCTAGTTCCCAAAGTCTATGTTCAAGTGAGCTTTAGAATCAAGCCCTGCGTATTGTATGGTCATATGTTTTATCTGTGTTTCAAATATAAATTAAATTTAATTAATATTATTAAAGATTATTAAAGTCTGTGTAAATGGTTTTTCTATTTTCCAGTAAGAGTTTCTTGGTCTTCCCTTCTAGCTTCCAGTTCGTTCTTTAACACTAGATGGAAGTAATATAAACAGCCTACTTAATCTTAGTTTGCTTTTTAATGAAATCAAAGTTAAGACTTTTAGGCCTCTTTCTTATGAACACATACTAATTTATCTGGAGGTAGTTTAATATATTACCTTAATAATATATTACCTAATTAAATATATTATCTCCAAGTGTAATGTTTCCTAAAGGTTATTGAATAATAATGATTATTAATTATTATAATAACTAGTAAACACTCTGACCAGAAGTTTTCTATGTTGTTTTATCTAAGCAGACATTTGACACATAGGATTTGAAAAAAGGATGCTTAAAAAGAAGTTTGTAATCATAGGACAAAACAAGTGTAGAGAATGTAGAGAGACAGAGACACATACCATGTACACTCGGAGCATTCAGCAAATCTCAGCTGTGGAGAAGGTTGCTTCAGGCACTGTGCCATTTTGTCTTCACTTTTCAGAATTAGAAGTAGGTTGCTGTATTGTCCATTTCTGTTGCTTATAAAAGAAATACCTGAAACAGTAATTTGTAAAGAAACAATATTTCTTTCAGTTTCAGTTTCAGAGGCTTGGAAGTCCAAAGTCCAGGGAACACATCTGGTGAGGGCTTTGATGGTGGCTCTACAGTGACACAGAGGTAGAGAGAGAGAGCTAATCTCTTTACTCACTCTCCTTTTAAAGCCATCAGAACCATGCCCGTGACCACCATTAAACCACCAACTTATTACTCAGTGCATGGATCATTCCGTTCAGTAGGGTATGGTCCTCACAATCCAATTACCTCCTCAGGCCCTGCCTTTCAGTTACCATTCATAGGATTTCTCACCTTCTTAACACTGTCACAGTGGAGATTACATCTCAGAGAGCTGTTGGGGGGGGGGACATCCAGTCCACAGTAGTTGCACTTCATTTTATGGGTAAACAGTAACTTTTGCTTCAGGACCAGCTGTATCAGTCATTCTATTTTATTTTCTATATTGACAGTTTACATTCTGTGCCTACCAGTACCAAATGCTTACTTACTATACCAGGCACAGTTCTAGTACTTTCTCTGAATCAAATTATTTAATCCTCATAACAACTCTTATGAGGTAGGTTCGATTATCTACATTTTTCTGATGTGGAAACTGAGGCACTGAGAGGTTAAATAATTTGGCCAATGTTATATGTTTCATTGGGGAAGGGGCTGAGCATCTGAGCACCCAGAGAATCTGGCTCTACCGTGTGTATCTTGACTGTTATGTTACATTGCCCCTTAGAATACTTGTATACTTAGGTTTTATAACAATTAAATGTTTAGGTTATTTTCTTTGATGGTGCAAGTGGAAGAGTAAATGGAGACAGAGGCCTCTGTGGACTAAGTTAGAATTCAGGATGCCTGTCAGTAAGTATTTGAGGCCAGAAAACAGTTAAGACGTTCTGTTATACAGGAATATTTAGCTTAATTTCTGTCTGGATCATTAGAGTCCTAACCCATGGCATTTTAATTTTCTAACTTCATGGTCTATATTTCATGAAACATTTTTGATAAATTATTTTGTTTCTACAGAAACTGAAACAGAAGAATCAACAGCTGAAGCAAATTATGGATCAATTACGAAATCTCATCTGGGATATAAATGCCATGTTGGCGATGAGGAACTAAACTTATATTTAAATTTCCTGCTTTACATGTTATACCTTTGTTGTTTTTTTTTCTTCAAGTATTTTTTTCCCTTTGAAAAAGATTATCTGTTTTTATTTTATTCACTAGAACTAAAGCTCCACTTTTTACATTGTGGTTTTACTTTAAAGTATTCATTAACATTTTTTTTAATGCTATTTATTCTATGAAAGATTATTGTAATAAACTTGGATAGGGTTTGTGTTTTGGTTAATCTTCATGAATTGAATAATTGCTTTTTAAAAACAAAATAAAGTTTTGTAAATAAATTTTTTAAATTTGATCAGTGGTTTTTACTAATTTCCATTACACTTTTAGAAGAAAATTAAATATTTTTGCAGATAAAAATAAGTAGTCAGTCTGTGATGCAAATAAATATAAAGATATGTTACTATTTCAGGTCAATTTTTTAAGTTCAATTTTATTTCCAAACCAATTAAAGTGAGAAGATATTTAACTTGTATATTACTATAAGTAAACAAAAATTATCATGTTCTTTAATTGAAATAATGTGTCTCTAAAAGAGAAATAAATGACATGAGGATAGCACAGATTGAAATCACAACTGTGTGCTTATCTGCTGCCTGCTTAAGGCCAAGAAACAATCACCTCTCAACCTTGTTACATACACCCTAATCATGAGTGTTTTGGCAACAGTACATTCTTAAGAGTTTTAAATGAGATATTGCTATATAACACGTGCTTTTTTGGTCTATGGTAAATCCTTTATAGGTGTGCCTATGGGAGCTGGTCTCTAAGCTTATAAATATATCCTCAGATAAGAGAGTTGGAATCTTCTCAGAAAGGACTTTTCCAGCCTGATTCAGAAGCCCCTACCTCTCTGGCCTGAGTTCTGACTCTGAAAAATACTATTTTACTTCTCGTGTGTAGATAAAGCTCTGAAAGGTTACACAAGAAACTGGTAACCAGCTTGCTCTGGGAAGGAGAACTGGGTGGTTGAGGATCAGAAGGCACTGACTTTTCATTGTATACCCTTTTGTACCTTTTGAATTTTATACCACATGCAAATATTTATTGAAAAAATAGGCAAATTTTTATTTTAAATTATGCAGATTCCCACCTATAACAGATGGCGGAGCACAAGAAGACAAGCCAAACAATGCAGGCATCTTTAGACCCTCTAACTTTACAAAGCAGTTTTGAGCAAGCCTGCTGTTAGTCAGATGGGGAGCTGACTCTGCCCACAGTGGGAAGCTCTGCAGAGTTCCAGGGCAGAAGGTAAATAAATGTATATGAAGCTGTAACAAAAAGCGTTAGGACCAATAGTCCAACCTACCACGGTACTTCACAGTATCTGCATATATTACAGTTTATTTGAACATGCAGGTTTTTAAAGGTTTTCACTACTTATTGTGTTCTTTCGTTAGGACCAATAGTCCAACCTACCACGGTACTTCACAGTATCTGCGTATATTACAGTTTATTTGAACATGCAGGTTTTTAAAGGTTTTCACTACTTATTGTGTTCTTTGCATGGTAGTTTATATTGTGAATTTAGTGCACTTTTCCTAGTTTTCTTGTGAATTTAGTATTTGGTACTGAAAATTTTTAAGACAGTTATAAAAAATGTTGCGACCTAATATTTTTGTTGTTTTAATTGTCACACTGACCTGCTTAGATCATTCCAGGTACTACAAACTCAATTCTTGGAGGGAATGTGGAAATTGTATCTGCATCCTTTGGGTCTTGGTTCTATAGAGAGCATCTCTACTGTAGACCAATAATCAATGTGGCCTACACTCCACTACAGAGCTGTAGCCCCAAGTTCAGGGAGGGTGTATTCTCAACCCTCAAAACTGACGTCAGTTTACCCAGTCACTCACAAGCCTACTCGGAACCAATTATGAATGTGGTGGGAGTTATTAAATACATAGACTTTACTAACTCTCAGAGTTTCAACTTTTTTCTTGAGGGAGTGCATGCCAATGTTTTGAACAGCAAAGGTACATTCAGTGGTAATGTGTACCATTGGACAAGTTAATCTCTATTTTGTCTGTAAAATGATGGGTGAGATAGTGATCTCACAGTCTATTTCAGAATTTGGGTTGCAAATGTTAGAAACCCAACTCCAAATGGCTTAAGCCAAAAAGGGGATTTATCAGTTCTGTAGTAAAAAAAGATGCTAGAGAAGAGCTCACAGAATCAAAGAAAATTGCAGGAACTAACGCTTTAGAAATTAGAACCAGGATTCAGTGCCCTGGAGACTTTCTATGTTCCCCCTAATTTCTTATCTCTGTTTGCTTCATTCTCTTATTGCAGACAGGTTTTCTTTAAATTGTGGAAAAGATGGCCTTCTACTGTCTTTATATCTTTTCTGTATCCTGATCCCAGAGGTTAGACTGTTTCTCCTCCAATTTTAAGTTGAGAAATCCCAGAATGAACTCTAAAAGCTTGGGTGATATAACCAATCTCTGGACCAACTGTTGTGTCAATAGGTGCTATGATTAGACTAACCCAGGTGGTAAGCCCATTTCTGTAGCCAGGAATTGGCTGTGGAAGTCATTGAAGAGTGTACTGTGCAGGGAACAAATATTAGGGAAAAAGGACCAACCAAGAAAATCTGCAAGAAAAACAATGGCAACCACAGTCCACTGATGTTCTTCCTTGGTTATAATACTATCTCAGATACCATACCAGTTATTCAGCTTTCAAAAGCCCAAGAAAAGTTTACAGAAAACGAAATTCATGCATCATGGGAATATCACTACCCTTAATTATTTTTTTCTGAATTTGTGAACTTCTGTGCTAACATTTTTCTTTGCAGCTGTTTCTTTGCAGCTGTTTCAATTAATTGCAATGTGATCTTCTCAGGTCTTGGTTAGCCTGGGTTAAAGCACAGATAGGAAAGAGGTAAGAAAAAATAAAATGAAAGCTTTGGTATCTTGGTAAGGACGTTATTGTTGAAATGATTTGGAAATCTCCGGCCCTGATCATGCAGACATTAGATCCCTTGGCACCATTACAAGCCAAAATGTGTTAACTTGACATTTTGATGTAGTTCCAGCTTGAGTAATTCATTTTCTTTCCTTAAATTCCCACGGAAGTTTAAGCTAGATAGAGGAGTTTTTCAGCCTTAAACTAAAATGTGTGCTTGTCCTAAAGCCTCAGTTTGTTATCCTGAGAGTTCTTAAATGTGTTCAACATAACTGGGTGCCTTAAGTTGTTGTCTAATCGTTTAAAATACTAGTGCATCAAGGACTGATTGTGATTTTTAAAGGTATTGTGGGTGTGTTTTTTATCACATGACAGTAGTTTTGAATTCTTTCACACTTTTTTTAACCAAAGAAGTAAAATTATTAGATTCATTTGTTAATATTTTTTAACTTTAGTATACTCAGGAATTATTTGGCTGCATTTTTAAAAATGCAGATTTTTGAGTTTACCATAAATGTACTAAGTCAGAATCTCTAGGGTAGGGGTGTAAAAATCTGCATATTTAACAAATTTTCCAGGTGATCTGTTACACTTTGAAAAATATTGTTCTAAACAGTTTTATGAGAGTTATGAGTATTTTAATGTGAAAAACTGTTCAAGTATAGCAATGTTCATATAAAATAATATGTATTTTGCCATATTTAGAGTTCTGGTCTTTTGGGTATTTAAAAATAATATTCTGTATCAGCTGTTCTCAGTCTTGGCTGCACATTAGAATCAGCTGGGGAAATGTTAAAATTCCCTATGCTGAAGCCACACCCCAGACCAATTAAATCAGAATTCTGGGGTGAGATCCAGGCATCAATGTATTTTAAAGTTGCCCAGGTGATTCCAATGTGAAGCCAACATAAGAACCATTGCTCTATACAGATTTATAGGCATGGAAAGAATCTTAAAGGATTGTTTTTTCAGTAACAGTCAAGAAATAGTATGTTCTCACAAAGGTTTTATTTTTAAACAGCTCTGAGGAAAGTTCATATTTACAAGAGCCAAATACTTAAAATCTCCCAGTGCTTTACCTAACAAACAACTCCATCATTTGCAAGGATGAAATGAGATAAGGTTTTAACACTGTGCCTCTACAGAGAAAGAAAGGGGATCTATAGATGTCAGGTGTCATTATCCCCGCTGGGATAAAAACTAAAGATTTTGAAACAAATTCATCATCATTTATTTCCCCTTCCTCACAAGTCAGCTCTCCCTCCAATTGCCTTCAGCAAAGCAGCACTGAAGTTTCCTCAAACTTGCAGTGGAATTTCAAAAACTCCACTCTAGTAAGATGTGTCACCACTGCCATTTTTTCTGTTGGCAAAGCCCTAACTCCCCACCCCACCCTGTGCTTTTTTAATCCCATCTGTTCCATTCGATCACTTCTATCCTATCAGTCTCCAATTACTATCTTTTATTCCAAATGTGTTTTCTTTTTTCCCCATCGTATCCAATTTATATTTTCTTAGTGGGCACATAATTATTATTTATATATTTATGGGGTACACTGTGATATGCAATGATCAAGTCAGGGTAATTAGCATATCCATTGCCTCAAACATTCATCATTTCATTGTGTTAGGAACATTCAAAATCCTCTCTACTAGCTATTTGAAAATATACAATAAATGATTGTTAACTGTAGTCTCTCTGGTGTGCTAGAGAATACTAGAACTTATTCCGAATGCCAATTTCCCTTAGACATAACCACATAACTACGATGGCTGCCTTTCAGGATGCTCTAATAGCCTAATGATTTGTTGGCAAATTCAGTGTTGGCTTGGCCTCTTCCTCAGCCTGGATGCCCTGTCCCCTCTGGGTAAATCTGTGATGGCTGCCTTTCAGGATGCTCTAATAGCCTAATGATTTGTTGGCAGATTCAGTGTTGGCTTGGCCTCTTCCTCAGCCTGGATGCCCTGTCCCCTCTGGGTAAATCTGTAATCCTTCAAGGTTCATCACAAACCCCACTGCTACCCGTGAGACCTCTCCACACTGATTTCCGCCATCCTTTAACTCTGGGGACTCACCTATCATTACACCTGCCCCCTGCTCTTATGTTCCAATTTCATGTGCATGTCTCACCTGCCTAAGTAGATAGGAAGCCCCTGGGATTGGGATTAATTCTCCCTCTTTTCACATCCAGCACAATGCTATAACCATCACAGATTTTCAAATATTAGTGATTGAGCTTGCTTGAGTCCAAATTCATTTCAGTTTATAAGTTCCCACAGATTGATAAATAATCTTTTTACTTTGTACATTGACTTAAGCAGTTACTCCTTTGTTTAAACAATACTTGATCCAAGAAATAATACTTTTGAAGTCAAAATAATTTATATATTAATAAATAAATTTATATATTAATAAATACTTTTTATATGGCATCCATAAAATTAATAATAAACCAAAATCTTAGAATAAACTTCTATACTACAATAGCAAGAGCAGTTTAAGGAGGCTACTTGAGGAGCCTACATTGATTTGGAGCCTACTATGAGGTGACAGTGTATAGGGTACTACTTGACAAACATTAAGTCACTAAATCATGAAAACAATCATATGAAATAGATATTATTATTACCTTTTTACAAATAGGAATCTTAAGCCCATGATAGAAAGGAGGTAAAAACTGAAAAGAAGGAAAACATTTTTCCTTGGAGAAGAAGTCATAAAGAATCAGCAAAGATAATAGATTTTGTGTGCCAGGTTGTGCTTTACATGCAATGACTCATTTAACTCACAACTTCCTGAAATGGGATCTATATTATTGCTTCCTCTTTACAGACCAGGAAACAAATGCCCAGAGAGGTTAAATCACTGTCCAAAGCCACACAGCTCGAAAGTAGTTGAATCGTATTCAAATCTCAGTCAGTCTAGCTCCAGAGTCTTCATTTTTAATTAGCATACTGACTACAGAAGTTAAAAACATAGTTATAACATAGACAGATGTGTCTGGTATTAAAATCTCAATGCCTCTAGAAGATTTAGACTCTTCAGACCTTGAACTCCTCTTAGCAACTAGCTGAACCCTCGCCCTAAAAATACCACAAAATTACAAATGATACTCATACAGATTTAGCATGGGCCTGGTTTATAGCAAGTGCATGAAAAATGTTAAGTCCTCCTATCACCATGCCACAACACTAATTTCCTTTCTAGTATAGCTGGAGGACCAGCACCACTTAAGCACTAAACTTGCTTGCTTTCTTTGGGTCTTTTCACGCACAGGGGAATCTGTTTATTTATTTTTGTTGAAACATAATTGGCTATACATATTTGTGGGGTACAGAGTTGAATATCAGTACCTGTGTAAAATGTACAATGATCAAATCAGGATAATTAGTATATTCATCATTACAAAACGTAATCATTCTTTGTGACCCTTAACCAATTTCTTGCTAATTGCTTTCCCTTCCCCTCTTTTCCACCTCTAGTTCACAGAGGGGAATTTAGAACCCTTTGTTTTATTCCTACTTTCTGCAGGTTATAAAGGACTTTTTGGACAGGTCATGGAAAGGAAAAAGAGCATAATATCTAAAAATGGAGCTAACGTGGTCTCTTTTATCACCCACCCTCAGATGTCTTCTGCATTTTCTTTCTTGTCTCTAGTTACCTATTTTTCTTGTCTCTAGTTACATACTTGCTTAGAAACCACCAGGAAAACTCAAGCCATTTCACCATAAGGGAGACCCAAGGCATCTAGCAAATCAAAGCATTGCTTTGCTGGGCACAGAGCGTCACTACGTGAGGCTTGTTAGGTCTAAATTCAGGAAGACCTGTGCTGCAAGGACTCTCGGCAGGGTCTGAAATGCTCTCATGGACCAAGTTTGGTAACAGAGCATGAAAGCTGTGCAAGAAGAGAGTTTACTCCTGCTAGGTGGTAGATTGCTTTCTTTAGGGATAGCAGTGCTTTCTGCAGAAAAATGCCAATGAAACAGCAGCTACATAGAAGAGATCAGCAGCTGAAGAAATCAAATGGCTATTATCAACAATACAGAAAATAACAAATGCTGGCGAGGATGCAGAGAAAAGGTGTACCTTCTACGTCGCTGGTGGGAATGTAAACTGGTACATCCTTTGTGGAAAACAGTTTGGAGGTTCCTCAGAGAACTCAAAATAGACCTCAGTTATGATCCAGCCATCCTACTATTGAGAATATACACAAAGCATATGAAGTCAATATATCAAAAAGATCACCATCGGAGTTGCAAGCTCCACATCTTTCAAGGTGGATGAAGCATTTTGAACATCAGCAAGAAGAGAATGTTTCCTGGCACAAGAACAATTCCCAACACATAATAGGCACTCAACAAATACCTGATGAATGAATGGGTGACCCATAAGGAGACTATAAAGTATTTTTGAAAATAATGGGTAACGTTAACAGTCATCCCACGGTATCCGTGGGGGATTGATTTCAGGACTTCCCATGGATATTAAAACCTGAAGATGTTCAACTCCCTGGTATAAAATGGTGTGGTATTTGCTTATAACCTGTGTACATCCTCCTCTATACTTTAAATCATCTCTAGATTGCTTATGCTACCTAAAACAATGTAAATGCTATGTAAATAGTTGTTACACTGTGTTGTTTAGGCAATAATAACAGGATAAAATGTCTGCACATGTTTGGTCTGTAGTTGGTTGAATCCACAGATGTAGAATCCATGGATAATGCTATCTGCATTGACTTCTGTGCCATATGGTTTATATCCATTACCTCACCTAATCCTTATGTCACTACTATGAGGTAGGTTTTATTCAAAGCCTCATTTTACAAATGGAGAAACTGGTAACTTGCCCTCAGGAAATATAACTAGTAAGTGACAAAAGCAAGATTGCGATTCAGGTCACTCTTATTGTAAGACTATGCTCATTAAGTATTGTTTCACTGCCTCTCTCGAATGAGCCACTTAGCTTGACTAGGTATGTTCCAGAATGTTCTGGAAAGGAAGTATTGCATCTCTGCCTACAGGAATTAACACTACTTGTGAAAGCTCTTATTTTGAGCAATATTTTGGTTCTGAATTTGGTGAAATCTCATGATCATATGGCCAGCCAATGTGGGTACATGTACTGGGTCTCTCTTCCACAACAGTTTGCCTAATTCAGCACCAGCTTCTGCCAAACCAGTTGCTACAGCCATTTTTGCCAAAGAGATGAGTCTCTGCACCTTGAAGTGTAGTGTACTGCAAAAAATAGATGAGGGAAATATAATAAGTTGTGAATTGTACCCCTTTTGAAAATTTCCCAGTGAGGAAGGGCCATTTTGTATATTTTGTTGAGAAGGAAGGAAGACACAGGAGTACTTTATTCAGGCACTTTAGGAGCAGAGCCTCGGCTGCTTTCTTCCCCTTTGGAATTGGAAGAGACTGATGCCTTTTGAATTCCTTTTGAGAGACAGGGAGGAGGCTGCAAGAGCCATTGTTGGCCTGACAATGGAAGATGATTTTCATAGACAAGTTGATTGCTTTCTAAGAAGCAGAAAAATAAAGCCGATTTCAGCAGCTACCCAAGAGTCTGTGACAGCAGCCACTTCTGAAGGGACAAAGAGAAGAGAAACGAAATTGAGGCAGCTTCACAAGCCAGCTCATTTCTCTTAGCTGGGAGGAAAATGGGTTTCACAATATTTTCATATTAGATCCATAAACATCCTGGCCAAGATTCTGCTAAAATTTGTGGCCTGCTGAAGCTTATAAAAGCTTGGAAAAATGTTACCAGGAAAATCTGATACGACGAGGCTTAAACCAGCCTTGGCAGGTGTAGACAGAGTTCTTTAATGGATAGCTATTGTAAGAACACAGACTGTTTTCTGAGCCTTGAAACTCAACGGTGACAAACATGCCCCTCCAGAGAAGAAAATAGTCAGCTCTCTAACAAAGCACTGAAAAGGATGGATGGAGAAAAAATATATAAGTGTAGGTATGCATATTGATACACACCTGATATTTATATACATAGTAATATCACGATTTGTAAGAATGAATATACTAATAATAAATAAAAATTTTAAATAAATTAATTAAAACAGTGTAAAGCAAAAAAAATTGTATTGTTGCTCATTCTCTACATTAAAAGGTGATGATATTCATATTCAACTATTAATAATAAATAAAAATTTTAAATAAATTAATTAAAACAGTGTAAAGCAAAAAAAAATTGTATTGTTGCTCATTCTCTACATTAAAAGGTGATGATATTCATATTCAACTAAAAGCAGTGCTTGACACTCCCAGTTTTTCTTCACATTTAACTAAAATGTACTAAATACCTACTCTGAGTGGGCAGCCTTGCATCAGGTGACCTACATGGATGAAATAATTTCATCACCCCCAACTCTGCTACGTGCTGTTAGCCTCTCTTTTTACATGAGAAAGTTTATGTTCAGAGAGATTACATAACTGTGTATCAGTTAGGGTGCTTTAAACTGTAGGTAACAATACCTAGCAATGGCTTAAACAAAAACCACTTCAAGTTATCCCTCATAATAAGGTGTCTGGAAGCGTGGGTCCCAGGGGGGTCAGCAGCCTAATGACATTAAGGACGCTGACTCTACCCCTCCTTTCTCACCTCCTCTCTTTGCATGTTGGCTTTTAGTCTGCAGGCTTCTCATCTTGTGGTTGAATGGTGGCTGTGGCAGCTCCAGACATCAAGTGTTTATATCACCAAGACCACAAACAAGAGAGAAGGGAGAAGGGGCTTCTCTTGCTGCAGCATCCCTGTACCCAGGGCCCCCTAACAGACATCTTCCTAAATCTAATTTGGTAGAAATGAATCACATGGCTACCTGTAGCCATAAGGAATGCAGGACAAGTGGGCATACAGCATTTTAGCCATTGTCATTGGAGGATGGCTTTGCCAGGAAGTAGGAAAGAAAAGAAGGAAGGGGAGAGGAATGGCAATTGGGCCCACACCCACAGTGTCTGACTCACTTACCAAGGTGAAAGGTCGATAGAGCTGACTCTCATTTCAAAAAGCATGTACCAACTCAAACAACAACTCAGTGGTAAGAAAACAAATAAGCTTACTGAAAAATGGGAAAGGACCCTGAATAGACATTTTTTCAAAAGAAAACATACAAATGGTCAACAAGTATATGAAAATGTGCTCACATAACTCGAATCATCAGGGAAATACAAATCAAAACCACAATGAGATATCACCTCACACCTGTTAGAATGGCTGTTATCAAAAAAAAAACCAAAGATAACTAGTGTTGGTGAGGATGTGGAGAAAAGGGAATCCTTCATATACTGTCCATGGAAATGTAAATTAGTGCAGCCATTTTTAAAAACAATATGGAAGTTCATCAGAAAATTAAAAATAGTACTACCGTATGATTTAGTAATCCCACTTGTAGGTATATATCCAAAAGAAATGAAATCAGTATGTTGAAGTGATATCTTTACTCTCATGTTCATTGCAGCACTATTCACAATAGTCAAGATATGAAATCAACCTAAGTGTCCATCGCAGATGAATGGAGAAAGAAAATGTGGTATATGTACACAATGGAATACTATTCACCCATAAAAAAGAAGAAAATTCTGTCATTTGTGACAACATGGATGAGCCTGGAGGACATTACACTAAGTGAATAAAGGCAGGCACAGAAAGATAAGTACTGCATGATTTCACTTACATGGGGAATCTAAAACAGTTGAATTCATAGAATCAGAGAGTAGAATGTGGTTACCAGGGGCTGGGGATGAGGAGGAAGGAAATGGAGAGATGTCAGTCAAATGATATAAAGCTTCAGCCACACAGGATGAGTAAGTTCTGGACATCTATTGTACATCATGGTGCCTATAGTTAATAGTGTCCTGTACACTTGAAAATTGTTGAGAGTACATCTTCAATGTTCTCATCACAAAAAAAAAGATAAATATGAGAGGTGATGAATATGTTAATTAGCTGGATTTAATCATTTCATAATGTGTATATATATATACATCAAAATATCACATTGCACACCATAAATATATACAATTTCTGTCAATTAAAATGTAATTACGAGGTCAGGTCGAGGGCATGAGGAAAGATTACAATATGTAATTGTGAATATGCTAATAATAATAATAATGAAAGTAATTTATTTTTTAAATTGTTTATGAATATTCATGAAGTACAAAGCTCACAACTCATGCCCAAGATGTGAAGGCCAGATCCATATGGCAGCATGCCCATCAACACAAATTGCGATTATACCCCGTGTCCCCCACCCAATGAATCGCCAACCTCCCTCCCCGTCCCACTTTCCTCCACTCCACTTTGTATCACTAGGTATGCTCTCTCCCTCTGCAAGTCCAGTGCTCCACTGTGGTCTTTCTTTCCTTCCTTCTTTCTCTCAGCTCCCACTTATGAGTGAGGACATGTGGTATTTTTCCCTCTGTGCTTTGTTTATTTCACTGATCATAAATTTCTCTAAGCTCATCTATGTTGTTGTTTTGAATGGCAGAATTTCATTTATTTTTATGGCAGAGTAGTATTCCATGGTGTATATGTACTACATTTTACTTATCCAATCATCTATCGATGGACATTTAGGTTGCTTCCAACAAAACAAACAAGAAAGCATACCCTACATCATGCTGAAGAAGTAGGGAAGTCCTTCCTCAGGTAGTCAAAGCCCACAACTTTTAATCTGAGTGCTATGTCATTAAAGGAGCAGCTGAAATGTTGCCAGGAAGATTGTTGGTGACTGTGGAACTGAAATTCTCCCTTTAAAGCTGGGGCATCTAACTCCCTTTTCAGAGTATCACTTGAATTTGAGGTCTCTAGTGAGTCAAGCTGACTCCCCTTGGGGAACAGAAAGACATCCAGGCCTTGCTTGGGCTGAACGCACACTCTTGGGCTCTGAGAAGGTGTGAGGATCTGAGGAGAGCATTTCATACCTGGCTTGACTCAGACTTTCCACTGGGTCAAGGCACTTGTCAAGTCTTTAAATGTTCTTTAGTTCTGTGCCTATTGCAATGTACAAAACTTCTCCAACTCCATTCTGCTGTTGGGTCTATTAGTTTCTCTTTGAGTGGTCCAGATGTGTGTTCTCACACCATACCACACACACATTTTCTTGCGCGTCATTAATGACTTCTAGAAGTTGCATATGGAAAATTATATGCAATAATTATGAAATAGCACTGCGATTATTTGCAACATATTGACTTATATGAACATATCAATATATAATGTGGAGGGCCGGCCCGGTGGCGCACTGGATGGTGCGCCGCTTGGGAAGCACGGCGGCGCTCCCGCCCGAGGGTTCGGATCCCACATGCAGACCGGTTCCCGCTCACTGGCTGAGCGAGGCGCGGGAGCAACGCCGAGGTTTGCGATCCCGTTGCCGGTCCCCGGTCCGGTACGGGGGCAACACTGAGGGTTGCGATCCGTTGCCGGACACGGAAAAAAGACAAAAAGACAAAAAAAAAAAAAAAATATATATATATATATATATATAATGTGGATTTTAAACTTTTATTTTTATTTTTACAGTTAGTCTCCAAGAGCCCCAGGTAACAAAGCATTGAATATAGACTTTATGTGTATATAAACACATGCACACAAACACACCCCTAACTTGGTACTCAGTGATGGAATAAAGAAAAGAGAGAAACGATAATCCTATTCTCAAAAGTTTATAGATAGGAAGAAGCAAAAAGGACGAGCATACACAGAAAATTCAGAAGCAGACTTGGGTATATATTCTAGCTCTGCCACTGCTGCCCCTTGGCATTGGGCACATTATATCATCTCACTGAACCTCAATTTCTCATTTGAGAATGGGGCACTAATACCTACTCTGCACAATTGGTGGGGGGTTTAGAGAAAAAGTAAAAGAAATATCTAGCACAATGCTTAACAATACCTATAAACACTCAAAACCACGCTATTGTTGTTCAGACAAATAGAGGAGAGACTTAGAGTGTCACCAGTTTGGCTTTCTCAGCCCCAAAGAGTCTGTCCTACTTCTTCAAAGACGTTTTATAAATTCTAAAGTGGTACACCTAAAAAAGTGACATTAGGAGAACCCCTAATTAGGATGTCCTAGGACCTCCTTAGTCCAATGTAATATCTATTGGCAATTGATTTATCACATCTTTCATCATCTCTAGTAAAGCAGATTTCCAGCTTTTGTTAATAATCCTTCTTTTCAGTCACCCACATGAGCAGGTAATTGCCTTTTGATTTTGGTCTCTGGGCAAAGGAAGTCTTTCCTTCCATTCCAGTAATTCCATTGCTGAAGAATAACACTATTGAATCAATTGCCAGGACAATTTTTCTAGTATTTGGAGCTCTCCATTTCCATCTTCTCCAGTGCTAGTTAGGGCTTGGCTTTTCAAACCCTTGGAGCAGAAGGTTTTCAGGTTTTGGCTTAGGATTCAAGGGAAAAGGCAGTCTAGGCTGAGGTTCTCCATCATTAGCCTCACCTAGGAGCTTGTTAGAAACACTGAATCTCAGGCCACATCTCAAAGCCTACTGAACCAAAGGTTGCATTTTAACAAGAGCCATAGGGAATTTACACATTCAATTTTGAGAAGCCTGTCCCAGATCTACAAACTAACTTCATTTAAGTAAAGAAGCCTTCCACCTAGTCCGACCTAAGGTATCTGGAGCCCTACACTGGGATTTGGTATAAATTTCTAGTTGGTTAAGAAAAATTGCATAATGTAGCATTGCTATTGTTCCCTGCACTTAAATTCCTCTCTGGGTCCTCAGTGGTGAGCTGGAGCCAGCTGGCCAGACTAGAGATCCCATTCTGCGTGTCCCTTCCCAACTTCACATTCAGAGATGTCATGTTGGTAGCATGAGATTGGCCATGGTGGGAGTATTTACACCACCAAAATAGGAAAACATGCAAGTCAGAACATTCTTTTCCCCAAAGAACTGGCTTACAGCACAGACATACATGGTATAAGTCAGGGGTGCTGGCTCCCTGTCATAACATCCTTCAAGCATCCCACTCCCATTGTCACTTCCAAACACACTGTAATTCTTCCTGTAACAGATAAAGTGCATTTCTTTCCATTCTATCTTTGGTAGAAATGGAGAACAATCAGCTACCACCTAATATCGTCTCATGGAAATGCCATAGCTCCATGATTCTAATATACATGAGAATCATCTGGGATAGCTATTAAAAATGCTCTTTCATAGCCCTACTCCCAGGATTTACATTTAGGTTTATATTCAGACCTGATTCTGAATTTATCTTTTATTTATTTCATAGCCCCACTCTCAGGATTTATATTTAGGTTTATATTCAGACCTGATTCTGCAATTTAAGAATGAATTCCAAGAAGTTGTAATGCAGGTGGTCTTTAAACACCTTGAAAACCATTGAAGTCTGAAACAAATCCCCAGGGAAGCAGCTCAGTGCATTCACCTGGGGGTTCTGAGATCTCAACCCACACAACCGCTCACCATCTCCCCATGCCCTGTGTCTCCCCAGAGAAATAAAACTCTAGTAATCAAACACCCCAGCTCCTAAATTCAGTTGTGTATCACCAAGTTGCTAAGCTTATAGTAGCCACCTGTTCAGATAGCAGTTAATACTTAAGTGGTGTGATCCCCAACCCTTTGGATTCCCTATCAGAAAATCAAGATTCCACTGGAAAGCTGCAGGTTTCCAGCTTTCCAAGGGTATCATCTCCAACTGAAATCAGCAACATATTCTCAGAGCCTTTGGCTCCGGTCCCCCGAGAACATAATTATTTTAATGGATTTGGGAAATTACATGTTTCCTAATAATAACCCATAAAATAAATACACAAATAGAAATACAGAGAGGAGAAGTAACTAGCTACAGGTCTTTTTAAGGAGTTGGTGAATGAGTTATTTCAACTGTTTTTAGCTGTTCTTAGATTTAGTCTACTGTGCCTCACTGAATGTAAGTCAAGAAATTTTCCATTAAAATGTATATTCTGAGTTTCTGAAAAAAATCAGAAGATCTGATAACACTGGGCCCACGTTCTGTGTGGCACCAGTCCAGGGCTGAGTAATGGTAGCTGTTTTTGAAAGAGGCATGAATTTGCAGTAGTTTCCATCACTCCCACCTTGTTTTCCCAATTGGCCTTGTTCATGTAGGTATCTGAGTTTGCAATCTCTGCTGAGCTTTATTTCCTTCCCTGCTTCTCTTTTGCCCTCTTTCCCAACTCCTTGCAGAAGGCCCACAGCATAAAGCCCTTGGAATTTCTCCTCGCTTTCTTTTCAAACTAACAAGCCAATCTGCTGCTTCATAATTAGTAGATTCTTTTTGGTATCAGTAACTATCTAAAGTTGGAGGTAGGTGAAGTCTGCAGCAAAACTCCTCAAAATTAAACTTGGCCATGAATTGCCTTGGATCCTTTGAAAATCCATATTTTAATTCAGTAGATCTGGGGTGTGCCTGATTCTGCTAGTTCTAACCAAACCCCAGGTGATACCTATGCTACCAATTGCACATACTGTACTTTGAGTAGTGAAGGTATGTTTCTGCCCCTCAAAATTTGCTCCTAGGTTCTATTAGAAGTAGGCTTCAATCCAGCATCTGCCACTTATGTGAGTGTTTATTGGCAAAGGAACAAAGTAGTTATACAATCTGATACTGTACTTTGAGTAGTGAAGGTATGTTTCTGCCCCTCAAAATTTGCTCCTAGGTTCTATTAGAAGTAGGCTTCAGTCCAGCATCTGCCACTTATGTGAGTGTTTATTGGCAAAGGAACAAAGTAGTTATACAATCTGCTCTATAAACTGAATGAAGTCCCAAGTCTTTGCCCTCTTGATTGTCATGACCATGCCTTTGCATAAACCAAAAGTGATGGTGTTCTAGAAGCAGGGATTCAGTTAATCTTAGAGAATGAATCAGGCAATCTCAGAATTATTTGCTAGACAAAGAAAAGTTTCATCAATTTCCATTATGAAGAGTTCAGATTGCTGGGTTCTCTGGATTGTTATGCTCTATGCAAGTGTGGAAGTATCTCTATAATATTTATAATATTTCTAGCCAATCCACATATTTTGGATACCAGAAATTTCATCAGTATAAACCCACTTATAAAAACATGCTAATATCTAAACCTCTGGTGTCAACTGGAGATAACTGGATGCTTGTAGTAACCATCCCTACAGTGGGTCCTTTTGGTTAAACATTAGTGAACCACTCCCTGCAATGCGTATCTCAATTAGGGTAACCAACAGCACCTATCTTTTATCATACTGTCTTTGGTAATATATTTTAAATTAAATTACAAACCACATAACAGACTCTTAATGAGAAATGAGTGACTCAAACTGGATTCTGCCCCTTTTCTGCGGCAGGAAGGATCAATTTTACATTTGACAGATTTCAATGTGAAGGAGACAGGAGAAAACCTCTTCCAGTGAGATGTGGAACTCTGCACTGCCACCTCCTAAACAAGACCTGAGGGTCCCCTCACCCAACCCCTTTCTCCTCTTGGCAGACTTGTTTTCCCAATTAATTCCTGTCTGGGTCTTTTCTTTTTTTTTATGTCTTCAGCACAACATACTCTGTTGTTACCTCTTGAGAAACAGAAACAGAAAATAAGAGAGAATAGCAATCTTAGAGATTGCAGAAGCCAGTGGGTTTCCAACCTTGGCCTTGAAGCCCTTTGTTCACACCTAATATTGTAGTGCAAACATATAATTTGCATCAAAAGAGAACTGTTCTGGATAAAGTGGGGGGTAGATGTGGGGAAAGTTGAAATACAACATTTTCCCACTCTACCTGTCCCTTCATCTGCTTGTCCTTGAGTTGCTTCAAACAGACACTGTTTAATAACACTAAGCTAATCTGAAGTCACCCTTCTATCATACATTTTGCAGATCAGGAAACTGAGTCCTTGATGGGATAAGCAGTTTGCCCAAGTTCACATAGTTGGATGGGACAGAACTCAAACTCTCTTTCTGTCATGTGTCAAGTCACAAACACAGGGTTTAAGGGAGTGAGGTGAAGGTGCCCACTCTCGTCCTGAGACAGATGAAGGTCACCAGAGCTCAGTGGGATCATGAGCCAGATTCCTGACCTGGTTGTCCACCCCTTAGACCTCCCCCAGACAGTTAGCTCATTCCTCTATCTCCAGGTAATGGCTCAGCTTTTCTTTCCTGGGTTCCAGGTGGAAACTTCTCTCTCTGCTGTCCCTGGTGTCACCTAAAAACAGAAGAAAAAAGAAGAATTTTCAGTCTTCTCAGTGTCATCTAACACTTTGAAACAAACTGCCAGACAGACACATGGTAACTTATGATAAAGATCATGTGGCTACTCCTCAAAAGCCCATTAGCTGATTTATATCAACCTGACCATGCCTTTGCTCTAAAGACTTCCACTTTTCTCCTGGTCTGCACTTCCCACTCCAGTTTTACATCTTTCTAATCTTTCCAGGGGCCCATGAGAACCTCATTCACACAAAAGCAGGCCTTCCTGAAGGACACATTTACATTTTAATGTTGATAACCAGAGTATGGTTACAATCAAGGATAAATTATCCCCATCATAAGATGGTAAAGCATTCTGAGGAGCAACTTCATGTTTAGGTTCCTTACGCTGTGGGCGTGCCACCCTGAGGATTCTCTATGGCTCTTCTTCACCCTCTTCCTTTTCCACCTTCCCCCTCCTTTCTCCTTTATTCACAAGACCCTCCTCTTTTCCCCTTTCTCCACCCATCTGCCTTTTAAGTGAGGGTTGTAAGAATGCATGCCCAGTCTTTGTAAAGTTCAGCCTCGTAAAATACTAACATTGACGCTCCTGCAACCCACTCACCACCAAGCCACACTATTTAGCAAAACCAAGTGGTTCTACAGCCTATTCTTGGAATATAATAATAATGATGGTGATAATAATGGCGTGATGATGTTTAATGATGATGATAAGAGAAAACAAGAAACAAGAAGAAAGAAATATTAAGAGGTAGAAGAAAAAAGAAAGGGAAGAAAGGAAGAAAGGAAAGAAAAAAAAGAAAACTATGAGCTGGTATC
>NW_007733090.1:65509-72650 GCF_000696425.1 Galeopterus variegatus | reverse complement strand
TAAAGCATTCTGAGGAGCAACTTCATGTTTAGGTTCCTTACGCTGTGGGCGTGCCACCCTGAGGATTCTCTATGGCTCTTCTTCACCCTCTTCCTTTTCCACCTTCCACCTCCTTTCTCCTTTATTCACAAGACCCTCCTCCTTTCCCCTTTCTCCACCCATCTGCCTTCTAAGTGAGGGTTGTAAGAATGCATGTCCAGTCTTTGTAAAGTTCAGCCTCGTAAAGTACTAACATTGACCCTCCTGCAACCCATTCACCACGATGCCACACTATTTAGCCAAACCAAGTGGTTCTACAGCCTATTCTTGGAATATAATAATAATGATGGTGATAATAATGGCATGATGATGTTTAATGATGATGATAAGAGAAAACAAGAAACAAGAAGAAAGAAATATTAAGAGGTAGAAAAAAAAGAAAGGGAAGAAAGGAAGAAAGGAAAGAAAAAAAAGAAAACTATGAGCTGGTATCACTAACAATACTAATAATTAACATTAATTGAGGAACTCTTTGTATCAAGCACTACTCTGTGTATGTGTGTGTGTGTGTGTGTGTGTGTGTATGTATTTACACTAAGTCCTCACAAGTACCCTATTATTTTCCCTTAGTTTATGAATGAGAAACTCTAGGTATGTCTAAGCCCAATGAGCAAATAGAAAACTAGGATTCAGTCCCAATGTGGGCGGTCTGATTCCAGAGTCCAAGCTCTGTAGACAGCTACCCACTCTCAGTGCCCATTTTCAGGGATGGGGATGATGACAGTATTGGGATTGCACATGTTGGTGGCTCAAATATTCAAAGGTGTCACACCAGAGGTTCCTCCATATCAAGGGCAGAGTATGGGGAGGATTCTAAAATGTTCAAGGCAAAGCTGTTTTACAGCAACAATTCAGAGAACACATTTTTATAATGGGTGGAGCACTGAGGAAGACAGGGCAGAAGCATGGCTGTATCGGC
The DNA here is from genome assembly GCF_000696425.1 of Galeopterus variegatus. Classification (NCBI taxonomy): domain Eukaryota; kingdom Metazoa; phylum Chordata; class Mammalia; order Dermoptera; family Cynocephalidae; genus Galeopterus; species Galeopterus variegatus. Next base: position 71,692 of record NW_007733090.1, on the reverse strand, counting down.
CTTCCCAAGATCATTATATTGATAGTTCACTAGACTCTTGCCTGTTTTAGGAGGCTCGAGCTACTTTATTTTCTCCTTAAAATCACTTCATGAGCTCTGGAGGTTGTTCTGTTCTCAAATGCCATCTTACAGTTGTTGTATTTCAGTCACCTGCCACTCATGTGGATTATCTGCTTTGGGGACCATTTCTGGGGGGTTTCTAATACTGGGGTAGCTTTCGCACGCCAACCACTGGGCTCCTGCCTCCTTTTTCCATTGCTCAGCCTTAACACAAATTGATTTCCATATTCCCTGCTTCTAAATGGTTTTCTCAAATGAACCTCTGCTTATTTTGAATTCTCTGTGTCACCATCCCTACATCCTCCCCGCCATCAGAAAGGGATTGACAGACAGCCAGCTATCCTATTGCATTTTAAAGCAGACCCTACAGTGTAGGAATTATGTTCATTTAAAATTTGAAAGAATGTAAACACAACCTCTCCTGCAAGTTACCTTCCTCTTTATTATCTCTTTTTCTGCACTGATGGACTGTGTTTGGGGGGACTTTTTTAAACCAAACATGTGGGCCTTCACCTTGGATGAAATAATTCTATTAAAACATAAAAGAGAAGACTTCCCCTCTCAGGATACAAGTCATGCATTTCTGCCATCAAGACCCTATACACTGCTTCCTGCTACGTGTCTGGCCTGGTCGTCCACCCCTTCCTCTTGCTGTCTCTGCCCTGACTATCCCAGCACTCTTGCTTTGTCCCTTTGAAAACCAGACATGCTTTTACACTTGCCATTCCCTCCGCCTGGAAGTCTGTTTCCCCACGTAGCTGCTCACCCATCCCCACCATTCTCTGCTCAAATGTCATCCATCCTAAAGCCCTTTCCTGCCAGCCCAGTTTATAATCTCTATCTGCACACATTTTCTATTTCATACCCTGCTTATTTTTTCTACATGCCATAGCCCAGCATTTTCTTAGATATTTATTTACTTGTTTGTCGTCTATCTTTCCCTGTAGAATGTAGGATCCATGAGCTGTTTCCCCATTTAAAAACAACAACAATAATAAAAACCCAACAACAATAAGAACAACAAATCCCACTACCACATCCTCAGCACCTAGAACTTCATCTGGGGAATGGTAGTATTTGTTGAATGCATAAATGCTGAACTATGGGGGTAAGGGGTCCATGCACTGCAGCAAAAAGGACCAAATCCCCAGAGTCACATATTAGGAGTTTCTGGATCCAACCCTCTCTCTAAGATGTACATTGCCGAATTGCACAGGAGAGTAACCTTCCCCTCTTCAGCACCCTAATTCTGCAGCAATTACTACTCCTGAGCCCTGCTCCCCCTTCTAATCCTCAGCTTCCCTCTTTTTCCAGAGGGGTTGCTCTCACTCATCCTCCACTGAAAAAGACATTTGCCAGCTAGGCCCTGGCTCGTGAATGCTATGTGACTGCCTGGGGCGCCATCAGTAAAGGTAAAGGGCCGGTTTTCATTCTCCACTTCTGAACACTCCAGGGCCACATCTCACTCTTAGCCTCTACCTTGGGCTCCCAAGTGCACAGAGCAAGAGCATTCTGGAAATTCAGGGGACCCATCCAGAAGGGGCCTGAGAGACTTAGCAACATATTTAGAGTCTCATTTCAACCACAGTGTCAAGTTTAACATTAACTGACAAGTTTGGAATCTAACCTGAGAATTTGAGCAGTACCCAAAACACAGGGCTTCAGCCTCGCCCCATCTTTCTTTCTGCCCAGTCATCTTTGCCTCGCAGTTGCCTGCATTAAGTAGGCGTGCAAGCTGGCTCTGGCATCTGAGAGCCCTGTGTTCAAATCCTTTTTCTGACAATGCTATTCATGTTCTTTGGAAACTGGAATGAATCCCTCTTAGGAGGTAACACTTACTGAGCAGTTACCTTGGATCTGGGTCAAGCACCTTGTACGCTCTTAATTTTCACCATTCATTGAAATAGGTACCATAATTAACCAGGATTTACATGTAAAGGATATCAGGGCTTAGAGAGTTTAGGTAACATGCCTAAGAATCAATGTCAAAGCAAGGATTTGAAACAGTCCTAGCTCACCACCACTTCCCTTCTGTTATCATCATTTGTGATGCATGCCTAAGAATCAATGTCAAAGCAAGGATTTGAAACAGTCCTAGCTCACCACCACTTCCCTGCATCTGTTATCATCATTTCTGATGTAACAGGGGGACCCCAGTCCATATGTCCAGCCTCTCCTGCCCCACTTAAGGCAAGGCTCAAAACTAGCTTGTAACCTGTTACTGGTTGTAACTTCAGGAAGAGCAGGCCTTCCATTTGTTTGGTTTTTGTTTTACAGCAGGACACAATGTGACATAGTAGACAAAGACTTTCTCAAGGACTCCCACTAACTGAATGTCCCTTGAAAAGTTGATTTAACCTCTTGTCCCCTCAATTTTCTCAACTATATAAGAAGGCCTTCGACCAAAGGCTCAAAAATATTCATGAATAATTACATAAATAACATTTATTCTTCTACAACCAATGGTTCTGTAGTCAATATCCAACTTCTGATAGAGTCGGTTTCCACAAGCTCTCTGGGCTTCGTTTGCAGGGCTCTATGCACAGTGATGTACTTCCTCCAGCACAGAAATCCAGCTGTGACCCTTCATATCAACCAGATAATATAAAGTAGTCCAGTCATCCTGTGCAAACTGTAAATTCATCTTACATTCTTGTTCATCTCTCAAATATCACAACTGTTGCTAACAATGATAGCTAACATTCCTTGAACTGCAGATTCTTCTAATCATCTTATATTTAATTAATAAGTAATTTAATCTTCATAATAATTCTATGACACAGTTATTATCATTAATACCCAGCAGTCAAATAGAAGGAATCCGTATCCTAAATCGTTTGAGCTCTTCGCTTGCTGAAGTTTCACAGCAGCTTTTGCCTACTGGGCTGAGCATCTGCCAGGGCCTCTAAGATAAGCGAAGGGAGGTGGAAAGGCTGCCCAAGTTCACAACATGAGAGACCTCTTCCTAGGTTTCCTGCAAGAAGAGGCTGCCCAGCTGCTGCTCTGGGCTCATGTGTTACTTTAGCACTGACAAAGGCAGCAGCTGTTTCTCACTGTCCTGTATAAATCTGGAAACTGGAGAACATTGTCGAACTCTATCCTGTTGCACCGGCATCTTCTCTCCTTGGTGAGATGCCTGGGAGACTGAAATGTCCTTCTGTCCTGGAATGTCAACAAATGAGGCTGCTGCTTCGATTCCCTTGTCTTTCTTTCATTGGAATGCTCTGGGGAGCTGGATGCATCTGGCCCCTCCTCAGAGGGACTGCTTTGAGTAGTCATTAGGAGGTAGTAGAGGTCCTGATGGTGGAGGAGGTGACTTTTTGGGAGTCAGCAAAGATGATAAAAAGCACCCAAAGGGAGCTGCAATTAGCCTTGCTCTTTGACCAGCTCTGTCATTTTAAAACTTGGGGGTGAATTTTCAGGCTCAGATGATAGAGAAGAGGCCACAAGTCACCATCCATTCAAAGGGCCACGGAGACTTAGTTTTAGTGAGCTTTGCCCAATGAGGCTGCAGGGTGACCTGCCCTTTATGTTAGCTCCCAGAAGCTTTAATACATAGAGCTCCTTTCTGCCAGTAAATGCAACTCTCACAAGTCACATTATTTTTACAACAAGATGCCACAAATTTTTCAAAAATGACATAAATTCACCTTTAACTTTGTACAAGGGGATTGATTTTTTTTTTTCCCCCTTTCTTTAAAAAATGTTTTTTGGTGGTTTGGAAGTTTCTGAATCTCAGCAGTTTCCAAGTCATGCTGAGATAGTTCACGGATTTGGTCATTCTATTAACAGTTGTAAATATGCACCCTGCTTAATAAAGCAGTGGGTATGCTCCTCAAAAGTAGCACAGATGTCAAACTTTGGTGAAGGAAGTCTTTTCTTGTTAACTCTCACTGCAGTGCCAGAACTGCTTTATCTTATCTTCTTAGAAATCATCACTTAAATGGACCAGAGGAAGCCTCTATTTAAAGGTTTGAGAACATCTCAGTAAAGAATTTTTCCTGATGAACTGCTTTATCTTATCTTCTTAGAAATCATCACTTAAATGGACCAGAGGAAGCCTCTATTTTAAGGTTTGAGAACATCTCAGTAAAGAATTCTTCCTGATATTGAGAACATCTCAGTAAAGAATTTTTCCTGATGCCAGAAATCTCTTCAGAATTTATTTGCTTTGTTAGTTTGTATTTAGTTCAATAAATATTTGATATTCATAGACATATAATCAAAGATCTTCAGGAATTTCCAAATGTAAAAAGATCATTATAATGTATCCTTTCCTCTTCCCCCCAAACTCTGTAAGTTAATTGAATATTTAAGCAACATCTTCAGATGTTTACTTTTTAACACAGCATATTCCATTTTTTAATTTATCTCAGATTTCTGTACTCTGCAGGAGACTCAGTCATCAATTGCATAGACTTATTCAATGCCTTTTTTAAAAAATTGTCAATGCTTTTTATTTTTTTAAATAACTTTGATTTTTATTAAAGCAATACATAAACATTTTACTAATACATAAACCTTTTACTACTCTTACTACTCTTTGAAAATCAAAGAGTAGTAAAAGGTTTATAATAGGAAATAGCAATTATGTTTCCCTAAATCAACTACTTTTGACCCTCTTAGCTGTTTCTTCTAAATATATCTCTGTACTTTCAAAAGGCATTTTCCCTTCTATTTTTTCATGTATCAGTTTAAGACATTGACTACTTATATTTTATTAGATGAAGGTTAGCTCTTCTTCTCACATATACTGACACTCACACTCTCAACCATATCCCTGTCCTACAAAAATATTTCTGCCGACACTTTTTGATTAAATCATATGGTATGTTTATATTTTATGACTACATGAATATTGTACTCTGCAGGGCAAAGAATTGTTTTTTTTTGTTTTTTTTGTTTTTTTGTGTTTCTTTCCTTTTTGTCTTTTTTCGTGTCCGGCAACGGATCGCAACCCTCAGTGTCGCGCCCACACCGGACCGGGACCGGCAACAGGACCGCAACCCTCAGTGCTGCGTCCACACCTCGCTCAGCCAGTGAGCGGGAACCGGTCTGCATGTGGGATCCGAACCCTTGGCGGGAGTGCCACCGCGCTCCCAAGCGGCGCACTGTAGTAGTGCACCACCGGGCCGGGCCCAAAGAATTGTTTTTATGTAATTTATTTTTCCTGTAGTTTACAGTTGTCTTGTTTTTTCATTTATTAATTTTCATGTGTCCAATCACTATCTCCTCCCTAAAGCTCTGGCGTTATCTACAATATTCAATACTACCCACCCACCTATCCCCACGAACACTATTCTCCATGTGGTCAAATGCATCCAATAATTTATCAGCTCCAAGTTTTTCCTGGAGGCCTCGTCTCCCTTCTCATATCTGGGTGGTTGCCTTCTAGGTCAACCCTCTCTCTGTTCTGTGCTTCCCTTCATCTCATCTTCATCTCATGCTTTAGGGCATGTTTCTGGGATTCATGTCTTGCTCTTTCTTGCTTTCCTACCTTGTTTAGCAAAAGAGTATCTTCTTGTACTTTTCTAAGAAATAGGGCCTGGGAGGTAAGAATTTTAAGCCCTTGAATATTGGAAAATGTTTTAATTCTGCTCACCCACTTGATCAGGCTTTGGCAGGGTCTGAAATTTTAGTTGAAGACATGTTTACTCAAAATTTTTACAATGTCCTTCTGTTGTTTTCTGTGTTGGTTCCAGTGTTGTGCTTGAGAAACAGAACCTCATTTTGATTTTAGGATCTCCTCTGTATTTCTGGTATCTAAAATTGTATTGTAGTATGAATATATCTTAGTGTGTTTTTTCTTCTATTCATTGCGCTGGGCATTTCATATACTGTTTCAATCTGAAAAAACATGTCATTCAGTTCTGGGCAATTTTCTTGTATTATTTCTTCAACAATTTGACTTCTCTATTTGCTCCCTTTTCTCCTGAAATTTCTGCATGTTGAATTAAGAAAAAAAAGAAAGAGTATTGGATTTCTAATATTTCTGTCTTTTTCTCACATTTTTCTTGTATTTCTCATTGTTTTTGTTGTCTTCTAGAGTATTTCCTCAACTTTATTTTCAAAACTTTGAATGGAATTTTTAATTTTACCAAGCACGTTTTTTCCAAGAGTTCT